>NC_137030.1:17529741-17709741 GCF_032717465.1 Coenobita brevimanus | reverse complement strand
GTAAATGATTTCCTGGTGTACAGGAAACGTTTTGGCTTGTCAATCAGTGTACAGTCACCCATAGGCAGAAGGAAGAGGAAAGAATGAAAGAATGAGCGACAGAAGAGGGAGTGTAAAGTCACCCGTAGGTAGAAGGATGATGAAAGAATGAAGCAAAGAAAGATAGAAGAGGAAGGAAGGAAGAGAGGAAAAGACAGACACCCAAAGTAGCTCTAAATCGAGTGAGTGGATGGTGTGCGTATACGAGTATATATATATATATATATATATATATATATATATATATATATATATATGTGTGTGTGTGTGTGTGTGTGTGTGTGTGTGTGTGTTTGTGTATTTGTGAAGTCTCCTAAATCGCGATCTCATGAGACTGGGCACAGGCCGCGATTTGAGAAATTCGCTAGTTAGAAATAACCAATCTTAAAGGGAAAATTAGTTATGAGTCTGTCATCTTACCCCCAAACTTGCATCAAACTGGTTAAAACCTACATCAGGCTGGTCACCAGCGAACAATAACAAACTAAACTGGAAAAAAATTAGTAAAGCATATGTAATGGAAATGAACAACAACGTAAGATTTTTGCCTGATTTGGACTGACGACATTGCTTGAATGGAAGGGGTAGGTTTGAGGAGTTCAGGAGTATCCGGCCATATTCGGCAGTGATCCTGTTAGGCCGAAGATGTTTAGGCCGTACCTAACCTTACCTAACCTATCCTAACCTATATTTTGGCTGTAAGGTAATTTGGCCACTTTAGGCAGCTACTGCCGAATTAGTTTACAGCCGAAACGACCTGGACGTGAGGGGAGAAGCTCCGAGGCTTGAGGCGGACTAAGCATCTCAGACGAAGTGAGTGTGCTGCTGCCTCATGCTGCTACCTTAATGCCACTACCTCATCCTCATCCTCCCTCTGGAACCTCTCAAAGCTCAATGTGGAGGCAACGGAAACGGTGTTATCGTCGCCCTCAGCTGCCTCAGTGTCGCCATGTGTCGTTAATTCATTGAGCTTACCAAAAGGGCGCGATCTTTCTATATTATCTATTGAAATGAGTGTCACAGGTTACTTATTTTTCCTGGATTACCAGAGCTACTGGAGATTTTTAAAAACTTACCTCTGAAAGCTGTAAATGAGGATTTAGAATGCAAGATACACTGACGCATCCATTCGGAGCGATAGTTGATAAACAACGCGGCCAGTTTAAGAGATCATTTGTAACCACTGCCGATGGCGACCTCCCTGCTTCCTGGAATACCCGAATTTTGTAGTTTTCCACTCAGTTCTTACAGTTACAATTCAACAGTTAACTATCGGTGTTACATATGCATAAAAATTACTTGAGATCGTGAGTTTCTTATATAGGTGGACTCGCTGCGCCCATCAGGTGAAGAACTACCACGTCGTTAACTCCTTACCAGACGGGCGCGGCCTTTCTCTATTTTTTGTTGAAATGAGTCTCTTACAGGTTACTTTAAAATATTTCTTGATTACCACAGCTACTGGGCAGTTTTATAAACATACATCTGAAAGCTATAAAGGAGGATTTTGAATACGTGATACACTGATGAGTCTAGTGGGAGCGGTGGTTGATAATCAACTGATATTGCAAGATGTTGCATGATGTTGATGCATATTATAAATCTGCTGTTTAGAAATGCGCGATTTAGGAGATTCCACTATATATATATATATATATATATATATATATATATATATATATATATATATATATATATATATATATATATATATATATATATATATATATATATATATATATATATATATATATTGTTACGGAGCAAAGAAAACTGTCCCGCAAAGTTCCAGGTTCAAAACAAAGAGTTAGGTAAAATTACAAGTTAAAGTTTAATGCTCAAACTAACAACAAAACATTCAGGACTCATAAGGATAATGTAATGGCAAAAAACAGGTTAAATATATGGTTAACTGCAATAGCCTCTATTAACACGAAATTAGCAAGAGTAAATTTATCTAAGTCAGCCCTGATAAAATGAAAATACACTGGATAATGCTCAGTTAATGCAAGATAAATTATTACAGATACAAACTATTATTAGCAATTGGCTGACAGTAAAACTTTACATTAAACACAAAAACCTCACTAGGCCTACAAATTAACACCTTATGCTATACAGTACAAGAACATAATGTAATAACACTCATACTCAAATTACACAGCAGTTAGATGGCTGGAGACTTCCTGAGCACTCACAATAATAACAACTGTACAGGGGAGGACAGAGATGTGAGCAAAATGAGGAGTAGATCTAAGTGGCAATTAATGTAGAGACTGAGCTCATTATATAGGGGCCGGCAGAGCTTGATACAACTTGTAAGAAGGACGCGCAAATGAAGCCAGAGGGGACAAAGAGTTGACAATCCTGCTCTGAATAACAGAAAGAACGACTTTACTATAATGGAGGACGGGGGGAGTGAGGTAGAACACGCTCGTGATCAAACATACAGCATACTGTACGTTAGAATTACACAAAGGTTGATGAAATCATAGGCTATGTAACACCTCCCAACAAAGAAAAAGAAATTGACAAAGGAAATTTCTTATTACTCTAAAACAATCTGTCTAAAGTCTAGATAAGCAACCTGCAATAACATTTTCTTTCCCCTTGACATGTTGTATGTCTAATGAATACTCTTGAAGAAGTAGACTCCATCTTGTCAATCTCTGATTTTTATCTTTAAACTTACTAAGGAATTTCAGTGGGTTATGATCGGTATAAATGACTATGGGGTCAAAACCAGAACACAAATAAAATGAAAAATGCTGTAAACCCAAAATCAAGGCCAAAAGCTCTTTCTCAATAGTTGAGTAGTTCTTTTGAGGTGGAGTGAACTTCTTACTGTATAAGATACAGGGTGTTCAATACCCTGATCATCCTCTCGCAGCAAAACAGCCCCAGCTCCTGTATCACTTGCATCAACAGCCATCTTAAAAGGCTTAGCAAAATTTGGAGTAGCGAGCACTGGCTGACTTAATAGGATAGCTTTAAGCTTGCTGAAAGAGGATTCACAGTTATCGGTCCAGACAAATTTAACTCCCTTTTTCAGTAGGTCTGTAAGTGGTGATACAAGAATTGAAAAGTTAAGAACAAATCTCCTGTAATAACCTACCATTCCCAAAAATCTTTGTAGCTCTTTCCTACTTTTAGGTCTGGGAAGATCACTTATAACCTGAACCTTAGCTCCTGGTGGTGCAACATGTCCATCACCAATTACGTACCCAAGGTACTGAACTTTAGCTTGACCAAACTCACACTTTGATAAATTAACTACAAGATTAGCCTGAACCAAACGCTCAAGAAATTTAAATTTACTGACATGGCATAGGTGATCTTTCCAGTTGTCACTGAAGATTAATACATCATCAATATAAACAACACACCCTGCCAAACCCTCTGTTACAACATTCATGAGCTTCTGAAATGTGGCTGGTGCATTCTTCATACCATATGGCATTACAGAACATGCAAAAGTCTTTCCTAGTGTTACAAAACATGAGATCTCCCTAGCACGTTCAGTCATAGGTACTTGCTAGTATCCCTTTAGCAAATCAAACTTACTTATGTACCTAGCCTTTCCGATCTTGTCTATGCAATCTTCCACACGAGGGAGAGGGTAAGTGTCTGTTTTGGTTATCTGATTAACACGTCTGTAGTCGATGCAAAGCCGCTGTGACCCACCTGGCTTTGGGACTAGAGTGACAGGAGAACTCCACTCTCTCTGACAAGGCTCAATCATCTTGTGGTCCAATAGGTAGCCAAGCTCCTTCTACATGAAAGGAACTTTCACTGGGTTCACACGGTAAGGAGGCAGTTTAATTGTCTTTGCGTCTCCAACATCGACATCATGCATCAACACAGTGGTTCTTCCTGGAGTGGCACGGAACACTTGCGGGTACTCCTGCAGTAATGCCGAAAACTCCTGCCTTTCCTCGGGAGGTAGATGAGAAATCTTAGTCTGGAGATCATTCATGATATCAGGATTCTTCCCCAAACTATCACTCAGGTTCATGCTGCATGGGAGAACTTCACTTGCAGACTCGGGTGGAACAGCTACAGTGCAGACTGGGTTATTTTCGTCCCGCCTGTGATATAACTTTAGCATGTTGATGTGACAAAGTTGCTTGTTCTTTCTACGATCTGGTGTGGCGATGACATAGTTGACATCACTGAGTTTCTTCTCCACGAAATAAGGACCACTAAACTTGGCTTGAAGAGGTTGCCCATGCACCGGTAGCAAAATCAAAACCTGATCTCCTGGCTGAAAGTGGCGTAACCTGGACTTCTTATCATACCAAGTCTTCATCTTCTCCTGAGCAACTCCTAAATTCTCTCTCGCCAGCTGTAAAGCAGTGGACAGCCGTTCTTTGAACTTCATCACATACTCCAGCAGGTTGACGTCATCTTCCTCCGACAGCCAGCATTCCTTGAGTAACTTAAGGGGTCCTCTTACTTCATGGCCAAACAGTAGTTCAAAGGGTGAGAAGCCCAGTGATTCATTTGGAGATTCTCTTGTGGCAAACACAACGAATGGAAGACCTTTATCCCAGTCTTTCTGATGTTCCAAACAGTATTTCTTGAGCATCGATTTGAGTGTTTGATGATATCTCTCCAACGCTCCTTGGGTCTGGGGATGGTAAGCTGAAGACGTGATCTGGGTGATGCCCAACTCTTTCAGAGACTGCTTGAAAACGTTTGACATGAAATTACTTCCACGGTCTGACTGTACCTCCTTGGGCAGACCAAACTTTGTGAAGAACCCTAGCATTTCCTTAACCACGTCCTTTGCTGAGATATTTCTAAGTGGAATGGCTTCAGGATAACGAGTAGCCATATCAATCAGGGTCAACACATAAGAAAATCCTGAAGAAGTCTTAGGAAGAGGGCCCACAATATCCACCAACACACGGGTGAATGGCGCCTCAAAAGAAGGAATAGGAACTAGAGGTGCAACCTTTTCGGTCTGATTACACTTCCCCACAACTTGACAGGTGTGACAAGACTTACAATACCAGGAAACATCCCTGAAGATACCTGGCCAGTAGAAGTGTTTCAAAATGCGTGCCACAGTCTTCCTCACTCCAAGGTGTCCTGCCAAACTGGAATCATGAGCCACTCTAATGATATCCTGCCTACAAACACGAGGGATGACAACTTGATGTACAACCTCCCATTCACAGTCGGCTGATGCTGTTTGGGGTCTCCACTTCCCCATAAGTACTCCTGACTTTATATAATAACAAGTAGAAGCACCAGCTGACTCTTCCTCACTGCAAGCAGAGTTAGCTAGACCTTTCAACTCAGGGTCAGCAACCTGCAATTCAACCAACTCTTGACGAGACAAATTATCAACACTACGCGGTACTGCCTCATCTGGCGAGTGGTCCAAATTAGCAAGAAAAGTGTCAGCTAGGATAACATCATCATCACCATTATCCTCTAAGTCACCAGTAACTTTAGACTTAGCCCTAGTGACAGCACATGCAGGGAACACATCAGGGACATCACAATCCTGGGTCGCAGTCACTGGCTCACTAGACAACTGAGGAGCTGGACACACTTGACTTCCACCAATATCATTTCCAAGTAAGAAAGTTACACCTGACATTGGGAGTGTCTCAACCAACCCAACCATAACGGAAACATTAACAAAACCAGACTCTAAATTCACTCTGCACAGAGGGACAGAGAAGTAATTATTCCCTACACCTTGTAAGATTACAGTTTCATCAGAGGAATTAACATTAGAGCCTAGAACACTGGTCAGCATAAGGGATTGGCAAGCACCTGTATCACGATATATTTTAACTGATTTCCTGTCATTACTGTCCAGAGGACTGACAAAACCATCAGACAGGAAATTAGCACATGAACTCTTGAGAGTGTCACCCACTTTACTGCTCAAAAGAGGAGCTCCATCATGAGAATTTAATTTACCCCTCAAAGCAGGTACAGTTAACTCAGTTAAAGAATTCTGGGAACTCTCAAGGGTGGACACTAGACCAATTGACTGAATATTTAAAGACTCCTTTTTGTTCACATCACGCTGTCTCCTGAAACATTTCTCAGTAGTATGACCAAGCTTACTACAATAAGTACATTTACTTTTCTGAAATCTAGAGGTGAAGCTGATATTTACTTCCTGAGAAACATCATCTTTATTCTCTTTCCTGTTACCTGTACTCTGAGTAGAGGCAACGTACTTACTCTCAACTTTCCCTTTTTCTTTAGAATATCTCTTGTGAGTGAGAACATATTCATCAGCTAAAACTGCAGCATCAGACAAATTATCTATTCTTTTCTCATCAAGATATAGGCTTACGTCTTTATTAATACACCTTTTGAAATCCTCCAGCAAAATCATCTGCTTAAATTTGTCAAAATCAGAACCCACATTCTTAGAATTTAAGCACTGCTCTAACAGATCTTTGATTTTTGCATACTCAACATGGGATTGCTTATCTTGTTTATAAGTTGTCCTAAATTTTACTCTATAGGCTTCAGGAACAAGCTCATAGGCCTTAAGAATCAAGCTCTTAACTACATCATAATTATCAGATTGATCCTGAGGCAAAAATGCATAAGTTACTTGAGCTTTACCGGTGAGAACAGTTTGAAGGAGTACTGGCCAATACTTTTTGGGCCAATTAAAACCTGTAGCTACCCTCTCAAACAATTGAAAATACTTTGTTAAATCAGATTCATTAAAAGGAGGGACAAGTTTAACATTTTTAGCCACATCAAAATCATCAGAGCTAGATGATCCGGTTCCACCTTGTTTCATGTGATACTCATGGTCTGCCTGAATCCTAGCAATTTCAATTTGTGCCTCCTGAATACGAGCCTGAGACTCAGCCTCCTTAGCACGTGCCTGAAACTCAGCCTCCTTAACATTTGCCTGAAATTCAGCCTCCTTAACACGAGCCTCCTGCAGGGCTAGCTGTAACTTAGCTAATTCAATCTGCGTTTGCTCATTTGGAGGAAGGAAGGAAGGGAGAACCTGTATTGTACACAGGAAAAATCATCTGGTAAATTACCAATATGCTGGGAATCGAACCAGGGACTCTCAGGTGAGAGCCAGGCAGCATACCACTACACCATGACCAGGTAAAAGTTAACTCACGTTGTCACAATCTTGTAACCATCGTCCCTCCGCCCCCACTGTGGGCATCAAGAGGATGAGTTAATCCCCTGGCACTCGGGCAAGTAGATGCTTTTAATCTATCCTAAGCACTTACGGCAAGTCAGAATGAAGGGAGAACCTGTACTGTACACAGGAAAAATCATCTGGTAAATTACCAATATGCTGAGAATCGAACCAGGGACTCTCAGGTGAGAGCCAGGCAGCATACCACTACACCACGACCAGGTAAAAGTTGACTCACGTTGTCACAATCTTGTAACCAACGTCCCTCCGCCCCCACTGTGGGCATCAAGAGGATGAGTTAACCCCCTGGCACTCGGGCAGAACCTGCTTTTAATCTATCCCAAGCACTTACGGCAAGTCAGAATGAAGGGCGAACCTTCATTCTGACTTGCCGTAAGTGCTTGGGATAGATTAAAAGCATCTACTTGCCCGAGTGCCAGGGGGTTAACTCATCCTCTTGATGCCCACAGTGGGGGCGGAGGGACGTTGGTTACAAGATTGTGACAACGTGAGTTAACTTTTACCTGGTCGTGGTGTAGTGGTATGCTGCCTGGCTCTCGCCTGAGAGTCCCTGGTTCGATTCCCAGCATATTGGTAATTTACCAGATCATTTGGAGGAGTTACATTAAACAAGCTTTCATTAATCATGTCAACAATTTGATCTTTAGAATGATGAGAGCGAACAGCAATTCCCAATTGTTGAGCAACAAGCTTAAGTTCATTCTTTGTTCTGTTTTCTGCATCACACACTGCACATTTGACAAAAAATCTTTGGCTTCATCAAGCGTAGTAATAGTAGACATCATGAATAAATCACAGTCACAAAATATCAAGCAATATCCTTATGATAATATCCTGAATATCCTGATAAGAGGTCGCCAAATTTATGTTACGGAACAGAGAAAACTGTCCCGCAAAGTTCCAGGTTCAAAACAAAGAGTTAGGTAAAATTACAAGTTAAAGTTTAATGCTCAAACTAACAACAAAACATTCAGGACTCATAAGGATAATGTAATGGCAAAAAACAGGTTAAATATATGGTTAACTGCAATAGCCTCTATTAACACGAAATTAGCAAGAGTAAATTTATCTAAGTCAGCCCTGATAAAATGAAAATACACTGGATAATGCTCAGTTAATGCAAGATAAATTATTACAGATACAAACTATTATTAACAATTGGCTGACAGTAAAACTTCACATTAATCACAAAAACCTCACTAGGCCTACAAATTAACACCTTATGCTATACAGTACAAGAACAAAATGTAATAACACTCATACTCAAATTACACAGCAGTTAGATGGCTGGAGACTTCCTGAGCACTCACAATAATAACAACTGTACAGGGGAGGACAGAGATGTGAGCAAAATGAGGAGTAGATCTAAGTGGCAATTAAGTAGAGACTGAGCTCATTATATAGGGGCCGGCAGAGCTTGATACAACTTGTAAGAAGGACACGCAAATGAAGCCAGAGGGGACAAAGAGTTGACAATCCTGCTCTGAACAACAGAAAGAACGACTTACTCTACTATAAGGGAGGACGGGGGGAGTGAGGTAGAACACGCTCGTGATCAAACATGCAGCATACTGTACGTTAGAATTACACAAAGGATGATGAAATCATAGGCTATGTAACAATATATATATATATATATATATATATATATATATATATATATATATATATATATATATATATATATATATATATATATATACAGAGATAGAGAGAGAGAGCCCTGTCTCACTGGGGCTAAGATACTAGTAAATGTGTGTGTGTGGATGAGTAAAGTGGGAGTGTGTGGTCCTGTCTTGGCTACCTCCCTTTCTTTGGGGGAAGCAGCCTACGTATATACATCATTATCATCATCATCATCATCAGCCGTTTGAGTATCCACTGCAGGAGCGGCCTATCCCGACCGAAGTCGGGACGATAGATATATAGATAGATAGATATAGATAGATATATAGACATATAGATATAGTTAGATACAGATAGATAGATAGATATAGATAAATATAGATAGATAGATATACTGTATATATGCAGTATATATATATATATATATATATATATATATATATATATATATATATATATATATATATATATATATATATATATATATGAGAGAGAGAGAGGGGGGGAGGGGAGGTTACCGACATATTAGCCATAAATTTCATTATTATTTTCAACAAACAAATCATTAATATATACTGATCAATGGCTGTAGAAATAATTGCATTCACTTATTTATGTGTACTACATTCCGCTTCATGAAATCTTCCAGCATCACCACCACTATCATTACAACCTTCATGATACACATTAAGAAAATCTGGTCTTCGCTAATTTGAAGAATTTCATTAACCCTTTGCGTGCATCTCACATGATTGCCATGTAACCAAGGAGACTCATTCCTGTCTCATAACCAGGGCTCATCGACTTTTATGCAACCAAGACTCAGCATTGTAGTTGTGGAACTGGCCCTATTTCGTCAATTAAAAATAGCCCGACTAAAACTGCAGTGGACATTGTGCTTTTTACCTAGGAAAATAAAACACCTTTTATCTTGGAAATAAATCACAGGCGATGTAACTTGTGTTACGTTTTATCGAAATCATTCATTCCTGTCCTGTAGAACCTGTACTATAGGAAAAGATTATATATGTTGTCTTTTGTGTTGCGTCTTATACTTACTTTTTTCACCTGGGGTAGTATTTTAGGTGACACCGGAGGCTTCGTGGCACCTCTTCCTTAAATTATTTACTTTGCATATTACACACCAACACTCTTGTATGTCATTGACACCTCTTTTATTATCAACATACTTTCTATCAATAACTCAGGTGTACGTTGAAAAGAATAGTTTTGAATATTTCAAGTGATTTGTATATATTTTTGGGGTCTGGATTAAAAAAAAGGAAAACCATGTTTCTCCATCACGTAACATTTTTTTCACACAACACCTATATTTAGTTTTCGATTATCAGCTTCTCTTTATCACCTCACACTATATAACTATCTACACATGGATATTTTATTACAATGATATGTTTGAATTTAGTGTTTTCCAATAATAAAATCCATGTTTAAAACAAAACAGTTATTTCATTCGTTAATAAGCCAAAATATAGCTGGAACACAACACTGATGAGTCATCTCAGTACTGAAGTGCGGCAAAAATATC
This sequence comes from Coenobita brevimanus, assembly GCF_032717465.1. NCBI lineage: Eukaryota > Metazoa > Arthropoda > Malacostraca > Decapoda > Coenobitidae > Coenobita > Coenobita brevimanus. The sequence continues at coordinate 17,699,356 of NC_137030.1, read as the reverse complement.
TCAGTGTTACCCAGTTGACTTGTGCAGTTGTATATTACTTTCAGTGGAGGGTTCATTTTATCACTGTGATATATATTGAAAATAGTGGTGTTTTATTGAAGAAATAATGATTTTTATTTTTTTCCTCACAGATTAATTAATATTCTTTGTACTGTTAACGATCAATGGCATTTAGAGGTTTTGTGAACAGTCCTCATCGTTTTTTATACATTTGTTGAAATTTTTAGTGAAAAAAAAAAAAAAAAACAGACAGAACATAGTATATTTTGCTTAAAAAAAAAAAAAAAAAAAAAAGCTTATTATGTCTACTTTAGAATAAAACTTGGTGAACAGTGTCTGCTCTGTTTGTGTTGGGGAACTAAAACAATGGACTTAAAGTAAAAAGAAGGTTCTTGCTTCTGGTATTCCGATGATATGAAGGGAACCCAAAAATCATAGTAACGATTGTTATTTTTTTTTCTGCAAAATTCAAGGATACAACAAAAAGAATAAGAAAGAAATTGTTTATCCTAATCTTCCATCAGCAATACAGTAAGACCTGTACCCCATGAACCTGATCTACTAATCCCTACTCCACTCCACCTGATAGTCTTGATCATGTAGAAACTCACTCAGATGAAGAATTTGCTGCAGTAGACTATGAAGAATTTGTCCCAACGTGTTCAAGCAATGAGCCACAGCCATTCTCTCGGGATGAACTTTATGATTTAATAGGAGACCTCAGTCTCACCAAAGATGCTGCATTGCTCTTGGGGTCCCGATTAAAAGATGAAAACTTGTTACATCCAGAGACAACTTCCTCTTGGTACCGAAGTAGAGAAAAAGAGTTTCCACCATATTTCAAGAAAGATGGACCCTTGGTTTGTTGCACTGAAGTAAGTGGCCTAGTGCAAAAACTTGGCAGAGATTATATTGTAGAAGAATGAAGACTATGTATAAATTTATGTAAAAGAAGCCTGAATGGGGTACTTCTTCATAATAGTATTAAATATTCATCAGTACCTGTTGCTCATTCTGTGCATTTAAAAGAAACGTATCAGAATTTGGCAAATTATCTCGAGAAAATTAACTACAATGATCACCGTTGGTTCATATGTGAAGACCTGAAAATTCTGTGTAACTTAGTGGGTCAGCAGGCAGAGTAAACAAAATTCTCATGTTTTCTTTTTGAGTGGGACAGCAGAGCCAAGGATTTACGTTGGATTCAGAAGCAATGGCCAATAAGAAATAAATCTACAGCTTGGTGCCAAAAACATCATCAGACCTAGCTTGCTGCATCCAGATAAAGCACTTCTACCACTACTACTTCATATTAAGCTTGGATTAATGAAGCAGTTTGCCAAAGTCCTATCAAAAGATGGAGCCTGTTTTATGCATTTGTGCCAAAAGTTTCCATGTTTGTCTGAAGCTAAAATGAAAGAAGGCATATTTACAGGACCCGATACTAGGACACTTATTTCTAATGCAGAGTTTGATGGTACGATGAACAACCTGGGACTAAAGCCTTGAGTATTATTCAAAGAAGTAATTTCTATGTTTTTGGTAACAACAAGGACCCAAATTGCTTAGAAATTTTAAGATATTTGTTAGTCAAGTTTAAGGAGTTGGGTTCCAACATGAGTCTCAAAGATCACTTTTTGGATTCACATTAAGAAATTTTCCTTGAAAATCTTGGAGTGGTGAGTGAAGAACATAATGAAAGATTCCATCAGGATATCAAAGACTTGGAAAGAAGGTACCAGGGACGTTGAAATGTCAGTATGACGGCGGACTACTGCTGGATGATTTGTAGGGACGCACCAGAATAGTGTACAAACGACTGGCCACCAAACGAAGTTTTGGAGCAAAAAAATTGAGAAGTTACAAAGACTTGCGAAACGATATGTGTGTTATGGAATATAATAAAGTTTTGATTCCATTATGTATATGTTTAAAATATTACGTTGACTAAATATTTTCGTTTTCAATTAATTTAGGACAATATTGTATAGATCGATTGACATTATAACTCGCTATGTCATTTTTTTATCAATTTCGTATTAAAATGTGATGTGATGGAAATATTATAAATGTATTTTTTATTGTGTGACACATAGGTGAAATAAAAAATAAAACTACTCAGAATTAAAACAATTTTTAAGGACTTTCGCTTTGCAGATCTGTGTAACACACAAGAGAATACTGAGGTGTAAGGTCTAAAATGAATCGTTATGAAGAAGGTGCTACGAGAATTCCAAAGCACTTTACTGTAGATTGCACCGACCATGGAAAATACTCAAGAACATAATGTGAGATTATGAGTGGGATGTAAACCTAAACCTTTGTTGTCTTTTTAAAATAATGATGGGGGGGGGGGAGCAGAAATTTGACCTTTCCACTTCGTTGTTCGTTGCGTGTTGTAAAGTGGAGTGTAGACAAACCATTTCCTGCTCTCAAAGGTCTTCTGAAACTGACATATCTTTAATTCGGGGTTTGATGACACCTTCTCTCACTCAGTTTGGATAATATGAACATAACACATATGCTCCAAAGCAAAAAACCTTGTTTCCTCTGAATACAATCTACAAAAAATGTCCGAAAGATAATATGAAATTTTTATTTTTTTTTCTTCATAGGAAGGTGTTGTATGTTGCGACATAACGAGAAACATATAGTTCTGATGGAGGTGGTGTTGTGTTGCTCTGTCGTGAGCTTTGTTGCACCTTTATGATCATCATCCATTGTGCTCCTAAAATGTCCTCTGTCCTCATCATTTACATCATCATCATTATCATCACCATCATCACCATTCACTATGATAATAATAAATTATGTCGTTTCATCTACTGCCTTACAACACTTACTGACAAAAGTGATTCCAACAAAAGGACATTCAGGCGTTCCTGTCCCTACTCAACAACGACCTTACGTACACAACATACAACCCTCCTTAACGATGCCGACTCTCGCTCATTAGCTCTCCATCTCAGTCTCAGTCTCCCTCTCCTCCTCTCATCGCCTAACTCTCCACTCACTAAAACCAAACACAAAAAGACGAAGAAAGAAAACACGCTTCGTTCTCACATACCTGTCGTCTCAAGTAACAGATAATAATGCTACATGGTAACCAGAAGTGTAAGATGTTTACGCAACACTGGATAGAATGCTAGAAGGCACACGAGGCATCGTATTCCTTCCTTTTTACCGAATTATTTTACACACATCCTGCTATTCTTATGAAGGTTGTTTCAGTCACTTTAGTAGTTCACTCCGATGACACATATATATTCTCGCTGGTACAGCACGATATTATGCAGCCTTGTAAGGACATTTAATCGTGAAGGCATTCGATAAGTTTTTTTTTTTTTTTTTAATCCCTGCCAGTTCGAAAAGTTTCTCCTCAGAAAAATAAAATCTTTTGGAGAGGGGAAGACTAAATGCAAAATCCTTCACCGAATGTCGACATAATTTAGTTCAGCAACATACTGGAGGATAGTAGTAGTAGTAGTAGTAGTAGTAGTAGTAGTAGTAGTAGTAGTAACCCCAGGCTCATTTACGTGTGAACCCAGTGGACTGCATGCTGAAGTTAGCCTCCTCCTGTAGTGCAACGTCAACAAGGATGAACACGAAAAAAGAGCCTCGTACTAAAAGGAGTGAACAATCCCGACATTTATGAGGCAGCTCGGTTGGTCCCACAAGACGAGACGACACTTTCGGGGCTTTTGCATAAACACACCTGCAGAGGGAGAACTGGGGGAGGAAAGAAAAGTGAAAATAGAGTAAAGGAAGGAAAGAGAGGAGGAAAAGAGTGGCAGAAAGGAGGATAGGAGGAGCAGAAAGGAGGGAAGGGTGGGTAGAATCGAGGAAAGGAGGGGTAAAGAGGAGAGATGGGGATAGAGAGGAAGGAAGAAGGGGTAGAGAGGAAGAAAGTTAGGGTAGAGAGGAGGGAAGGAGGGGTAGAAGGGGGGAAAGGAGGGTCAGAGAGAAAGGAATGAGGGATAGAGAGGAGAAAAAGAAAGGTAGGTAGAAAGAATCTGAGTGGAGACGAGGGAAAGAGAGATGAAAGTAGGGAGGAAAAAAAGAAGTGCAAAAAGAGCTGACGGGAGAGAATGAGAAGAAAAGGAAAAAAGTCATACGATGATCATAGAAAAAGACAAGAGCAGACTGAACAAAAAAGGGCGAGGGAAGGATGACAGGACGACAAAGAAAGGTGTTAAAATGGAATATGAAAAGAGAGAACCCAAGAATGGAGACAGGAAGGAGGCAAGAAGTGAGAGGAAATCGAGAGGAGACGATCACAATGGAATGAGGAAGAAGGTCGGAACTGTGTGTGTGTGTGTGTGTGTATGTGTGTGTGTGTGTGTGTGTGTGTGTGTGTGTGTGTGTGTGTGTGTGTGTGTGTGTGTGTGTGTGTGTGTGTGAGACAGACAGACAGACAGACAGACAGACAGACAAACAGACAGACAGAAAGACAGACAGACAGAGACAGACAGACAGACAGACAGACAGACAAACAGACAGACAAACAGACAGACAGAAAGACAGACAGACAGAGACAGACAGACAGACAGACAGACAAACAGACAGACAGAAAGACAGACAGACAGAGACAGACATACAGACAGACAGACACACTTACATACACACACAAAACCAAACACTTGCAAGGACAGGCAATCAAACAAAAAGTCAGGTAGACAGACAGACGGGTAGACGGAGACAGGCAAGCTGCAAGACAGAAAATAGGCCTAGACAGAGATGTAAAGACAGAAAGACAGACAGGTATACAGACTGAGAAGCTGGTAGATAGATAGAAGAATGACGGATAGACAGAAGTAGATGAACAGGCAGACAACTAGGTTAGATAGGCAGAGAGAGAGGGAGCCAGGCGGACGGACAAACAGGTGAACTGACGGACAACTAGATAGAGAGACAGACAAGTAGAGAGAAAGACAGAAATACACAGACAGACGGACACACAGACAGTTAAGCATACAGGAAGACAAACACGTTAAACAGCCTGGCTGGCAAACAGTTGAACAAAACCAAATGGGTAGACAGACAGGCAGACAAAGAGGTAGACAAATACAAATATGTCAGCAGATACCTAAACAGGCAGGAAAGTAACCAGATCGGTAAAGAGACAGCTATGCAGAGAGACATGTAGACAGGTAAGTAGTTAGGTAGACACAAGTAAGCAGATACGTGAGCAGATATATGGGTTGACTGGGAGTCGGGTAGAGAGACAAATAGACCTACTGTATAGGTAGATTAGTAGTCTGGAAGACAGATAGGCAGACAGACAGGCAGACAACCTGACACGGGTGAGAAGTGCATGGAGGTGTAAGAAAGCTAAAACAACTATACTGAAACTGACGGACTGCTTGACTAATTATGCATACAGACAGCCAGGTTCGTTGATAATATAATATCCTCGTGATCTTTTGCCTGTAATTACCAGGTACTAATTGCTCGCGTCTGTGATACAGTGGTTGAAAATGAGGACAAGAAATATTAGAACATGGGAACAATTAAGTTATTTTTCAAAATTTGCTAATGGAATTAAGTTTTGATAGGACTGTTCGTTATTTTTTGTAGATCAGCATATTTAGTGGACTTCTTAAAAATTTTTATTTTCGTAAATAGGGAGTTACATAACTGCTTCACACTTTGGAGGAATTAGATTTAACAGAATAATAAATGTTTCATTTTTATAGCCGAGATTTTATTTTCCTAACCTGTGTCATATTTTTATGGTTGTTTACTGCCTGGTGTGCGTAAAAATTTACTTTTATCATGACAATTGCTTAGTCTTGATTCCTACCAAACGTGCCATTGGTATGGAACGCTCCTAACGCACAATACTGTTTTGCCTCAGTTATAACCTAATGCACCTTTTAGTCTACACTCAGTGAGGTAGGTTATATTCACTGGGGGCCTGGGGGGGGGGGAGACGCAAAGTAGTTTTTCAGCGTCCCGCCAGTTAGGTTTCCATCTTTAATTCCTCGTTTGTGTGTGTGTGTGTGTGTGTGTGTGTGTGTTTGCTGCTTGAGTCAGAGGGATCAGCAATAAACAAGCTGTTGCTCGCGTTCAGGCGGCTATCTTTAATATGACAGACTATATATTGTTATAAAAGGGAATTTGCCAGATAGGTATTCTCGTATCTTCCAGACGTTTCTCGTACCCTAAGTTCCGGCATCGGTACGTGTCACAGTTGCCACTTTGCCTGCTGTTTGTGAGCGTAGTTATTTCGTAAGTTATGCATTAATTTTTGTGCTCTTTTTCTCTATAACGTTTTATTTAAGTGACTACTTGTTAAATTATGTAGTTTAAGTTCGTATGGTAAACGATTTAGAGTGTTATGTAATGTAAGAAGACTTTGGCATGTTTTGATATCTCCTAGTTGGTAACTGTTGTTACTAGGGGCTGATGCAAGACCAGCACGTCCGAGAATGTTTGAGAAGAAGGTCTTTATAGAACAATGCAAGCTTATATGAGATATGGTAGAGATTATTACAAGTTTAGGCGGGTTTCAGGTCAGTTTGTGTGAAGTGCAGTCGGTTTTGGTGTAGTGCAGTGTCAGTGCAGTGTCAGTGGCAAACAGTGACGAGTTATTGAAGTTTGTATATCATTGGAACTTGAGAAAACAGTGAAGTGTCAAGCATTAAATGAAATTACTGTCAGTGAAGATTATTTTCGGTACTTGTGTAATAGGTATTGGCAAACATTAAGTGTACAAACAGTGAAGTGTTGTTAGGCATTAAGTGTAATTGCAATCAGTAAAGTGTGTATAGCTTCTGTGCTTGTGAGAACAGTGAAGACAAGTTGGAAATCATTGAGTGGACTTACTTGGAAAATAAAGGCAGTGAACTTCAAGAAGCCAGTGTTTATTTTTGCCTCAGCTGATCTTGTGTACTGTACACCTAACGCTGACCGTAGGAAGAACAACTCGCTGGGCAACGTCCTTCCTGTACTGTACTTCTGCTGTTGAAGCCTGTGGCAGGGTGGTACGAGGACGTAACAATATGTTTTCTTTATTCTCTTCAATCTTTTATCCAAAATCAAGTGTTAATTACCCGTGATGTATCTAAAACTACACTATTTTCCTTACAAACTAGGGTTTGCATAAAAATAGCTTGAACCACTGCGTAACTGTCCTCATATTTTACCCTAGATACAATGCTGTTTGGTACACCCGTGTCATTAAGGGTTTATTGTATACGTGACATTAGTTATTAAGTTGCCTTATATGGTTTACCAGTACCATGGACGGGAAGGCAACCGAAAAGTAATTTCGCACATAACATTAAGTAACTAGTGGTTTTAGCAAATAGTATAACTTCGTAGTCTAATGAAATTTATGAGCTCTTACACTTACCGGTACGTACCAAATGCATAACAGTAAAGAAATTACCAAATTCTATAAAGATTTACAGTGCATACCCAGACATTTACTCTTAATGAAACAGAAGAGCCACAATGGAAAATATTCCTGAAGAAGAGCAGAGCCATCTCAGGTAAACACTGGGAAGAGATGTGACGTAGTCCACATCTCACTCTCACTGCTACTAAATCGTACATTTTCCCACTGTGACTGTGTGTTGAAGCAACGATTCCTGCCAACTTTAGAAATAGACCTACTAATATCTTAGAAAATTATGCCTTGATAATATAATGTAGTATAGTCGTAAACTCTAATAAAGGGACAGGGAGAATGCCGATAGTGTGCCACTGGAAGGCAGGTTAATCACATACATCCCCTCCCCCCAACACCCCCTCCTTACCCCCACCAAAGCACTGATTTGCTTAAGCGGGTGATTCGAAGATCTCAAGCTTCGCTCAATCTCACGCCATGATGTACGTAATGCTAGCTTCATTTATCCTGCTATTCGGTGTACTGTTATGTGCACAGATCTACCATCAGTTCCATGAGAAGTGATTATTTCAAGGCTTTGACAGATTTCTGCTGAATGATCCCACTGTATAGATTTTTTATATCCAAATGTTAATCATGCGTCTTCTAAACGATATACTAAAATCCAAGTAGTAACAACATATATGATTACCAGCCATATCAGTCCCTTCCCAGCTTTGTCATCTGAAGAACCACGTATCCAATCACCCACTCATCCACTTTCCCACTGAGCCCACCCAACACAACCCACCGACACCACCCTGGCCACCACCTTTCCAGACACCTGGGCGACCGACCATGCTCACCTATACCAGCCCACCCAAGAATGCCACCCTGCAAGCCCATCTTACAATGACCTCCAGTACATCCGCTCACTCACCTACCCACCCTGTCCACCGTGGACTCACCCAGCCATCCAACCCACAAACCGAAACACCCACCCGATACACCCCGGTCACGCAATAATCTCAGCCATCCAGGCGACCCACCTTGCCCCCTCTCCGTGACGATCAGCTCTGCCCTGCCAATTCCGGCTACTCATCTTGCACACCAACCTGGGTCACTCACCCTCCCAGGCACGAATGCCACGCTTCCTGTTCACCCAACAATGCCATCCATCACATCCACCCACCCAACCCTCACGCAGTACCCACCCACCTTTCCCTGGATAGGGTACTCACCCAGCCTGCCCTCCCACCCCACTCGGGTAACCCACGCATCTTATCCACTCACACCTCCCACCGACCCACCTACCCACCCTGCCCATCCACACACCCAATCACCCTTTATACTCAGCCCCCCCCCCTCACCCACCCATTCGAACCTCTCATTCACCGAACCCTTCCCATCCAAATCTGACTTACCAACCCCTCCCCGACCACCAACCCATTCAGCCACTCACCCTCCCAGCCCATCCCACACATCCATTCGCCAACTTCTCTACCCCTGCAACTCATCCCAAGTCACTCCAAATACCCCACCCAACCAATTTACCCCACTCTTAACCTCCAACCCACCCACCCACCCTGGCGATGTACCTAACCACCACATCCACCTATTCAACCTCTGCCACCCAGACAACGACCACCAACCGCCTCAGTGATCCTGCTCTCCACCGTAACTTTCTTGCACACCCACCACCTACTCTGGTCACCCACCCACATACCCTGTGCACCCATCCATCGCAAACACATTCATCCTAAGCTCCGACACTGCACACACAACCCACAAAACTACCAAACCTGGCCACCCAATCAGGTCATTCCAGTCTGCGCACCTACCTAGCCACCTCATCCCACTCTGTCCATTCACTCACCACCCATCTGCCCACCCAACCCAACCCAACTGACCCACCCAACACAAGATATCCACACTGCCAACTCTATGCACCCACACACCCAAACACCCACCCTCACTTCCCCACCTATCCAACCACCTGCCAACCTATTTCTTCCACCCAACCCACATCACATACCTCACAAACCTCATCCATCTATCCTGCCCACTCACGCTACCCAATTCATCCTCCCCACCAAACCCATCCTCAGCCCTGCCCACATCATACTACCCACCTATCCCACCCACCCACTCACCATTCCCATCCGCTCATCTACCCACCTTACTCACCCATTCCACTGCCTCACTCACCCAGCCATCCGACTACCCCCATTCATCAAACCCAACCCACCCTGCCCCCCCGCGCACCCACACATCCACCCACAAGCCCACACCAAGCCGGACATGCATCTTCTTTTCCACCTACATTTACTACAAAACCCAACCGACCGCCACTCACACTCCACACACACACCACACACCTAAAAACCCAAGCAGCCCACATGTCGGGATGGCAACAGTCAACCGCCGGATGAAGTTAACCACCTCGACGGGCCTCAGGGCGATGCCACCACGTGTGATACTACTGATAACGACGCCACAAAGAAAATGGACAGACCAGGTTCCCACTCCACATGCCTGTCTTATCCACCCGGCAACCTTGGTCAGAGGCCTGGGCAGAAAGGAGTAATGGAGGAAGAGGTAGGGAATGGAGAAGAAGGGAGTGGAAAAGAGGACACAGTTGCTATGGGCAAGGAGCATCGTAGGTTACCTAAGGAAGCATAACAGACCATTAAGCATTAGCATCATGCGGAGGCAAGAACGAAAGCACGGGGAGCATGGAAAGCTGCAGAGAGAAACCAGAGACGGCGTTTGACAAAGAAGATCACAGAGGAAGAAGGAAATGAGAAGTGGTAATAGGGGGTGAGATGAGAAAACGTGTGAAGGTACTTGGTGCATGCCAGACTCTTGTGTTATCCTTCGTGGAGTGGCAAGCAACTTTTGTGGGCCGTGGGGTGAGAGAAGGAAGTCAGGAGAGAGAGAGTACTAGTAAGTGATTTTATTGTCAGTGACTCAATTATAGGGAACGAATGTGCTCCACGAAGTCTATATAAAGACAATCATAAGGATGAGTAGATCAGAAGAGAACTAGAACTAGGTCAGAGGGGACAGACGACAGCCATGTCCAAGAGATGCAGCATCTATGCCGAGGGAGGAAGAGAGTCACGACCATGGGCAATGCGGTGCTGGTGAGTAGAAGTCAGCGAGGTAGGGGAGACTTGTGAGTGTGCAAAGCAAGCTATCACATGTCCAGTGCATCAAGTTACCAATTGACAACTCCTGTTCAGTGAATCCAACAACACTGTACATATAGTCGCACGCGTCCTTGATCATGGGGATAATATAGTAGAAAAAAATCAGTGATTATTCTTGTAGTAAGCAAGATTTCAAGTGAACATACAGTACTCAACGAATGAGTCGTTAGGTTAACTGAGTGAGGTGCATTTAATATGTTTGTTACTTTACCTGTAACTGAGTTAAATCTACATGTACTGAGTGACTTGTTACCATTTGTGTTGCCAGAATAATGTAACTGTCCTGTATAACTTTTTAACTTATGGACATGTGTGCCAAAGTAATGTAACTATCTTATACAAAGTTAGCATAAAGTAGAATGTGTACTTGTGTTTTGGAACCTCAGTGTGTGTGGAACAGTTTTCCTTTGTAGTCCGGGAGGGAACTGGGACAGAGAGGGATACAAAGAATCTTGTTGTTCTAACTTTATTGTTATAGATTCTCTGTGGTTTTGTTTCCGCACTGCTTACTGCTATTGTTGCCACACTACCAGTCTCTATTAACAGCAGTCAGTTATTGTGCTCATTATGATTGGGTGTGAAGTATGTTAACGGTTACTGAGGGACAGTAGGGCACGACACACTCATCCAAAAAAGCAACGTGCCCACCCACCTTACCCACCCGAATCGCAACACCTCACTCACCAACACGCCTACTTTATCCGACCCACTGCCCCCCCCCTCCCCCAAAACACCTTCACAGCCAGCCCATCCTAACCATACTTTTCTATCCTCCCAACCCAGTCCTGTTGACTGTGGTGAACACCAACAATTATTTCCTTTGCGAGCAATCAACCTCCAATTATCATCTTGGTAGATGTGTCTCTACCTTTGTGAACTTTTACCTAGCACCATCCCAGCAGCATCCTGGCCACCCTTCCCTTTCCTAGACTACCATATTCAAGATTTCAAACTCGAAACTGATGTGTTCCACAGCAGCATTTGCTGTGCAGCACCATCTGACAGCAATCATGCAAGACCCATTCACATGTGCCAGCACCTCGTGGAAAGCTGCAATATGCGTGTGAACAGGTCTCTCCTGCACTCACCACCTGCAAAAACAGAGGAGACAACGTGGACTCATTTACTCTAATGACATCAAATGCACAGGGATTGGCCACATGGAGGTGTATATCACTATCGGATGCAAGTGTGGCCTCCGTTCAGTGGGTTGGAGTCCATCTCACATGGCTGCCACCAGACCTCTGGTGGTGCTCAAGGAAGAATGAAATTGAGGTCTCTTCTACACCTGTCTAACTGATCTCGGCTCAGTTCCAGCTAATGGAAACCTAATCTCTTCTAAACCTTTGATTTTATTAACATGAGCTCACCCTGCTTTAGCAGCCTGTGTTCACATGTCTTCCATTCCTCTTTCACCTGGCCTTAATGTTCTACATTAGGTCTCATTACATCTGACCTCTCTGCCCCAAACAATCCTGTATCCTCATTTCCATGTTTCCATGTTCTGTTGACATCATCACTCCTCTTGTCTAGGTTTTACCTGGCCAGCCTGCACTTTTCTAACTGATCTATATCCTCTCAGCTATTTCGTCCAGCGGATTCGTAGATGAACCTGTCCACTCTCCAAAGTTTGTATAAAACATTAGCAAGCAATGAGTCACGAGCATTTTCCATGTTCCTTGTTACCGCCTATCCAGCAAATGAACTGGCCACAGTTTATGGATCAATAAAATGCATGTAGGACCTTTGACGGGAAAAGGGCTAATGAACATAATATCCGATGTCATGCTTAACTCTGATATCATATGGTACTAAGCCAAAATTCCTCTAATAAGTATTTTTGCCTCACCACCTTCTCCTCGTTACAGGCATTCTCAAACACTGTCTCGCGTGACAATGTAAATACTTCCCTCATAATAATATTTGAAATCTATCTCCCTCTATTGCCATTGTGATTTAAAGTATGCCAGAATACAAGTAAATAAAGCAATCTCCATACATGATGAGCTGCTGTGCCTCAAGAGTTATCTGGACATAAGGAGTTAACGACCTAGAGCAGCTTTTACAGCACCCTACCCGTATCCTTGACCACCTTGGAGAGACTTCCAACATACTGGACCTCTTCCCTACAACTAATCCTTCTGCTTATACTGTTAATCTTTCCTCTCTATTCGGCTTCTCCAATCACAACCTTATCACCATGACTTGTCCTATCGCTCCAGTAATGTCTCTAGACCCTCCCAAGAAGTGGCAACTGTGGCACTTTGGAACTGCTGACTTGGGCAGCCCTCAGGTAGTACTTCTTTGAATTTCCCCGGACTGATTATTACTTCCATGTCCAAGAGCCATCTGAGTGTGCTTTGTGCATTATGGAGGTTATTCTCTTGGACATGGAAACATACATTCCTTTCTCATATCCTGTGACTAATGCAAAAAACCCTTGGTTTAATCAAGCATGTTCTAATGCTGTCCTCAACAAGGAGAAGGCCTACAAAATGTACTGAAGCCAACCCATCCAAGAATCTCATCTCTTCTAAGTTTCTGACCGGAATCATGTTAAGTCAGTTCTTTGCTCTGCTAAATTCATCTCATTCATACAAAATGCCTTGAACTCTCCAGCTCAAATTCTTCCTTTTCCTTCTGAAACCTTGCCAAAAACTTTTCTAACAACTTTTCCTATCTTTCCTTCCTCTTTTCCACTTTGATGGCTTTGTAGCTATTCTTCTAATGAGAAAGCAGAACTCTTAGCTCAGAATTTCTCCTGCAATTCCACCTTTGACGATTCCGGTGCTGTTTCTCCATCACTTCCTCCCTACCGTCTGACTTCCTCATGGCTGACATTATTTTTTCAATGAATGAATACTGTGCCATCACTGGCCTCAATACTAACAAGCAGATGGGCTGGATGGGGTCCCTCCTGTTGTTCTCAGGAACTATGCTTTGCGCATGCACCCTAACCAGGTAAACTCTTTCACCTTTGTCTGTCAACTTGTACCTTTCCTTTGTGCTAGAAGTTTGCTCACATTCAGCCTATCCCAAAGAAGGGTGGCAATTCCCAGCCCTCTGACTATCGCCCAATAGCTTTAACATTCTGTATTTCAAAAGTTTTTAAGTCTGTTCTTACCAAAAAATTTTAAAAGAATATTTCCTCTCACAACCTTGTTTCTGATCGTCAGTATGGGTTCCATCAGGGATGATTCACTGGCGATCCTCTCACCTACCTTTCAGACTGCTGGTCATCCTCGTTTCGGGACTTTGGCAAAAGCTTTGCCATTGCACTTGACATCTCAATGGCTTTTGGTCGATCCTGGCATAAATCTTTAATTTCCGAGCTGCCCTCTTACGGTTTCTTTCCTCCTATCTGCCCCTTCATTTCCAGCTTCTGTTCTGGCCGTTCAATAGCTGCTGATGTAGATGGCCACTAGTCTTCTCACAGAGCTATCAATGATGGCGTTCCTCGGGGCTCTGGCCGATCACCAACACTCTTCTTTCCATTCATCACTGGCCCAAGTTGTACATCTAGTCCTATCCACACGTACATACATTGATGACTCCACCCTTCACCTCTCCATTTGCTCCTTGCAGCATCCATCTCAGCAGTTTCTTCAAAACCTAATGTCTGACTTGGCTCATATCTCTGACTGGGATAAAAATAATCATGTTTTCAGTGCATCGAAAACTCAGTTCTTACATCTTTCACCCCAACAAAATCTTCTGAAGAAGTATCCAAATTTATTAACAATATTCAGCTTAATTCTGCATCTTCCTTAGACAGGCTTGGAGTTTCATTCTCTCGGGATTTATCTTGCAAAGATCATATTACCTTTCTTGTAAAATCTACTTCCAAGAGACTAGGTGTGCTGAGCCAACTCTGTGCGTTCTATACCCCTGCACATTTGTTGACTTTTTACGTGGGTTTTATTCGCTGCTGTGTACAATACAACTCTCATGTGTGGAGAGACTTCCCACAAACAGTTCTTCTCAACATGTGGAAGTCCAAGGCTTTTCGTTTCATTACCTCTCCTCCTGTTACTGGCATCCTTCAACCTTTGTCTTTTTGCCGTACTGTTGCTTCTTTATCTCCTTTCTATCGCTACTTCAATGGTCTCTGCTCCTCTGAACTGTCTGCTTGCATCCCTCCACCACTACAGCAGGCATATAGCACCCGTCTGTCATCAAACTCTCATCCCTTTCTATCCAACTCTCTAATACAAAGTTAACGGTTACTCCCAGTCCTTTATGTATGGAACAGGTCAACTCTGGAACTGTATTCCTCTGTATTTCCTTCTGCCTATGAGCTCCAGTCTTTTAAATGCAACATGTTCAGGCATCAAGAAATGAACAGATCTTGAATTTGGCTCTCTGTTATTTTGTTCTTGTTTTTCTTGAAGTGAACAATTTTGCGGGCTCCTGGCCTTTGGTTCCTTCTTTCTTGCCCATAAAAATCAGTAACGAAAAGAAAGGTCAAGCTGTACTTCAATAATGAGGCTAATAGATGGAGATATACCTTTCTGGTCGAGATCTATATATTATCTAGCTGCCGCTCGATATCTTCAGTTCCTATTTTCAGTCGAAAGGTAAAAGAAATTTGACTTACTCATGCCGTGAGCGAGACGGATCAAGGAATTTTCCCTTATATTTATCCTGCTGGAACACCCGTTGAGAAAGAATGAGAGAGAATGGAGGGGGGGGGGCAGGAGAGTATTTTGTTATACTTAATTATCCTGTAGCATTATAGGATACAATCTTGGGAGTATTAGGAGCGCGGAAGGAGGGGCGAGAGAGTAATAATACAACAAACACGTCACTCTTGTCTCTTCTGTCATGCTGGTAATTTCAGTGTCGGACCAAGGACAAATCCACCCTCTCAACTAAAAGCATATTCCAGATTTGAAGCAAATGGCCAGACATTAGTCATAACTCACGAACCGGTGGCCCATTTGGACTGGACTTTGTTTTATTCTTCAACTTAGAGCATTTTAACGGTACTTTGTTCAAACAAGAATTGAGCTGCTTTGCGCCGTTTTTGTTGTATTACGGGAACAAACAAACATACAGGACTCGGATCATAGATAGATAAGAAGACCATATCACTTTTCAGAGAACATTCCATATAACAGCTTAAACCATGTCAAACCATATAACTTGGTCTTTGTTTTCCTTTGCAAAATATGTAATGGATAATGTTAAGATTATGGCAACTGATGCTACATAGTATACCTACCATACAATGTTGCGCCTTTTGGTACTTAAGGTATATATACCAACCTTCCTGGGACATCAAGAACTATCACCAGTGAGCAATATCGTAAAAACAGTTATTGGATTTATAATGCACGATAATTATTGATTGAATGAACGTACCATACTGTACTTATATGCTTACACGCGCGCGCGCGCGCACACACACACACACACACACACACACACACACACACACACACACACACACACACACACACACACACACGCGCGCGCGCTCAGATAATATAGACAGATACATTCATACATACAAAAATACATAGGCTAAATACATACATACATACATAAATCGATACAGATACGGATAGATAGATTGCTAGATAGATAATGCATTCCTTCATATACGTACACTCACTGTAAACAAAACCCATCCATAACACATGAACGATCAATAAAACAGTGAGGACAACCAACCCAAACAGTAACGTCCTTGAAGCTCGAAAACACTTATGAAACTGCAGTCCAAGTTCAGCCACAACTTTGGTTTTCACGAGAATATCATCATTACTGAACTTGTGGATGCTAGGTCACAGGTCAAGGCTAGGGTGATGTCAACCCTTTAGTTGCCTAGGTCTGAACTCTGTTGAACAAAATCGTCAGGAACCAGTAACAATTAGATCTAAAAAATGTACCATCGTTGTGAATAGTGTAACGAAAAATACTGTCGACTCTACTGACATTTAGATCCAAATTTAGAACGATTTTTAAAGGGTATTAGAGGCTGGGTCGGACCCAGGATTGAGAGTTATTTAATCCCGGATCACAGTCTGGGGTTTAGCAATATTCATATCACTGAACTGTATCATCGGTTCTCGTAATCCTAGACTGACCAGAGCTGGAATCAAATTTCACACTAAGGCCAGCATTCGACTATAGAAGATGTTTGTTGTCAGATTTAGGTAAGTAACACATGCAAAATTATTGGCTTCTTCAATCCGATACTGTAACTTTTATTTACTACTTCCAGACAATTTCTCAGTTTTTAGAGCCTCCACCTGCCGAAGGGAATAATCCAGGCTATTTTAAATCCGGAGTTTGTAAAATATTTCCTCATCTGAATAAAATCGTCTGAAGGCAGCAAGAATAATATTTTCAAAATACATCTTCGTGATGAAGGGTTGAGAGGAAACCCAAGTGATGAGCCATTACTAAACAGGTTGCTCTTACAGTAGATTGTCTGCATATGAGAGCCTGGATGGTTCAAAACTTCTTTCTGAAGATCGGTAATCCCCGACTTTGTTCTAATCCTCCTATTAACCCTACGATAACTTTTAACTGAGTAGACTATCGACCTTACAGATTTTTGCCGCTGAATATCATCATCCATTTCAGTGGGAAAGTCCTTCTGTACGATTATTTTTTTAGTGATTTTATTCACATTAGAAGTGTCCCAGTCTTGGGAAAGTATTAGTACAATTTAACAAATTATTAGATGAATTTTCAGATTGCTTTACCACAAATAAGCCCCGGAAGGAATGGTTGGACATGAGAAATTATGCAAGTTGCTGTGGTTGGCACACGATTGCATGATTATGAACTTTTTATATATCATTAATGTGGAGGAGTTACACAGCGCCTGAATTCATCGCAAAATCTGGTGAACTACTCACACACTAGGCAGGTACATCAAAGTTGGAGTAATTGGTGCATTAATGTTGGACTGATTAATGCCTACGTTGGTACAACGTTGGACGCCTGCTGGTGGTCAAGTAAGGTCGCATCTTTGGACACCAAGCTATGACTAGAAATTAAACTAACCCGTTTTATATGATCGCGCCCTTTATATTTGGTGTACGGGCTGAATTATGTGAACTCTCTTATCATACGATCCCGCCCTTTATATTTGTTTTATGAACTGAATTAAGTGAATTCGTTTTTATATGATCCCACCCTTTATATTTACTATGTGGATGAATTTAGTGAACTCACTTTTATATGATCCCACCCTTTATATTTGCTATATGGAGGAATTCAGTGAACTCATTTTTATATGATCCCTCCTTTTATATTTGCTATATGGATGAATTCAGTGAACTCTTCTTTATATGATTCCGCCCTTTATTTTTGCTTGATGGGCTGAATTAAATGAACTTCTTTTATATGATTTCGCCCTTCTTATTTGCTTTATGGGTTGAATTAATTAAACTCTTATTATACAACACCGTCCTTTGGGTGTTGGAGAGGGAGGTTTTCATGTGGTGGCACCAATATAACAAAGCTGCTCGACTTCCCAGTTATACATACGCTCATCTCTGTCCCTGTCCCATGAATAGAAAATGTTGGAATGCAGGAGGTGAAGCGTTTCAACATGTTGTACACCGGATTCAAGATCAGATACGCCAGGGGTTGCAAACTCCTACATATAATTTTGTTGTTACTAAGCAAAGCCGGGAATAGCTCCGCTACTATTTCAGTAGCGATTGTGGTAACGCCTTTACAGCGGAACTGAGAGCTCCGCTACTTTTCGGCCGTACTCACGCGTTACCGCGCTCCTCGCTGCTCAGGCGACGAATACAGGTCCAGAGTCGGTGAGCACATGCAGATATGCCGACGGTTTGGTTGTATTTATTAATGACGAAAAATAATACCTTCGTCAATTCTGTCAATTCATGATGTTTGTTCTACATTACAACAGTAGTTTATTGATTATTATTTATTAGTAATGTCACGGATGTCAGCTAGATGTAGGCAACACACACACACACACACACACACACCTAACTAGGCCATCCCCGTCTCTAACTCCCGCTCTCTCCCTCACTCTCTCTTTCAGACTAATTCTTACTACGTTATTTCCGTAACAGTATGTTACTTTCAGTTTAAAGTAATGGAAAAAAAACATTGCTCCTGTATAAATAGCCTTTAAAAGAAAACCCCAGTTCATTTTTACTTTCGTTTTCGTACATATCTTAAATAGGTATCATTGAAAATAAGTCTATATAATATGTATCAATGGTAGGCCACATTTTTTTTCCCTTTTATTTATGTATGTTACTTTCAGTAGGTATACTAAGTAACAATGTAAAAGAACATTTGTTACATTATACAGTAAATAGCTTTTTCCTGTAGCTTCGGCTCTAAGCTTCATTAAAATGACACGGACATGTATACTTTTTTTTTTTTTTTTTTTCAGTATAACTATATACTGACATTACTGGTACACAACATAACCACTCAGACTGACTAATATTATCAAAACAGTATATAGTGTATTGCTGTATCACAGATTTTTGTTAACCTTTCCTTCGTGTACCTTTTTTTGACCAAAGTAGCATGAGCGGGAGCGCCGCTACATTTCGTATCAAGTAGCGAAACCAGTAACGCCCCTACTTTTTCGAGCTAGTAACGGGAATGGGAGCGCCGCTACTTTTCATTAGTAGCGTTCTCAGCATTGTTACTAAATAATTTTAATAACGTCAGAAAAAGGTTTTGTGTAATGTCGACTTCATCCCCATCTGCACGATAATTTTTCATTGTTTTTTTCCTACTACTGCCAAACGATTTTAGTAAATTTGGGACACTCCTTGTGTACTCGTTTCAATATAACTTCCCCCAGATTTTTTTCCCTGTTCAGTTTATTTTACCTTACTCAAGGGCAGAAATAAATGAAAGATGTAAAATGATGATCATGATCATGATCATAATAATAATCTATCTATCTATCTATAGCCCGACGCCCTAATCCTGCAAAGGGTGGCCGCAGACAAAACGCCTCCAAGTCGCTCTGTCACCCACCATTTGACTACCCTCCCCCCAACTCACCCCCCCCTCCCTCATATACCTCTCAACTCCATCCCTCCACCTCATCCTCGGTCTACCTCTCCCTCTCCCTCCCTCCACCTCACCTACATACACCCTCTTAGTCAGTCTTTCATTCTCCATTCTCTTCACATGTCCAAACCACCTCAGTGTATTTCTCCTAATCTTCTCAACCACATCCACATCCACCCCACAGCGTTCCTTCACTTCTTTATTCGTCAGCCTGTCCCTCCACGTCACTCCACATGCTCCTCTCAAGTAACTCATTTCCACTGCTCTCACTCTTGACTTGTTCCCCTCTTGCAAGGTCCATGCCTCGCTTCCATACGTCAGGGTAGGGATCACAATACTATCATGCAGTGACTTCTTAACTTCCATACTCACCTCCCTATTTCTCATCACTGCTTTCAGTGTACCAACAACCTTCCTTCCCTGCTGTACCCTTTCACGCACTTCATCCCCCAAAGTTCCATCCTTACTCGTCACACTACCCAAGTACTTGAATGCACTCACATTCTCCATATCCTCACCATCCAACCTCACTGCACACTCTATGACTTGATTCCTCTCAAACACCATAACTTTATTTTTGTTTACATTAACTTTCAGATTCCTCCTCCTACACACTGTCCCAAATTCATTCACCAAACTTTGCAACTCCCATTCATCTTCACTCAACAGTACTGTATCATCAGCAAACAGCAACACCGGAAGCTTCCAAATCTCACCCGCATTCATTAGAGCCACCCCCACATCCACTGCCCTACCCTGCACCTCCTTTACAACCCCATCCATGTATATATTAAACAGCCATGGAGACATCACACAACTCTGTTTCAGTCCCACAATGAGATCAAAGAACTCACTCAGCTCACCATCCACTCGCACCGTAACCCTAGCTCCCTCGTACATACTCTTCACAGTACTCAACAATTTCCCCTCCACTCCATATATTCTTAATACCTTCCACATACCTTGCCTATCTATTCTGTCATAAGCTTTCTCCAAGTCCATGAAGGCAGCATACACTTTCCTTCCCTTCTCTAGATACTTCTCCACTAAACGTCTTAGAACAAATATCTGATCTACACACCCTTTTCCCTTCCTAAATCCCCCTTGTTCTTCTCCAACTAGCTCCTCTGTCATATGCCTAACCCTATCAATGAGTATTCTACCATATATTTTACCAGTCACACTAAGTAGGCAAATACCCCTATGGTTACCACATACTTCTCTCTCTCCTTTTCCTTTGTATAAAGGAACAATTACACCTGATTTCCAGTCCTCTGGAACCCTTCCCTCTTCCCAAGCCAATCTACACAACTTCCATATCCACTCCACAACAATCTCACCCCCATACCTAAGCATTTCACCACACACTCCATCAATTCCTGGGGCCTTTCCCAACTTAATATTCTTCATCGCTTCCACTACTTCCACCCTACTGATCTCTTCCTCCCTCCTCTCATCTCTTCTTCTCCCAGCCATTCCCCAACCACTTATACTCGCATTGCTCTCACTCTCCACATTCAACAAATCCTCAAAGTGCTCCTTCCATCTCCTCAGTTTCTCTCTCTTCTTCACCAACAATCTATTATTCCTATCTTTCACTCCCCTACTATTTCCCCTTTCACACTGCCTTACTTTCTTTACCTCCTTCCAAAACAATTTCTTACTCTCCCTCCATTTCACACTCAGATTCCTCCCAAACTCCTCATCCACTTTCTTTTTACTCTCCTTCACCAGTCTCTTAACCTCCCTTCTCCTGCTCACATATACCTCTCTCTTCTCTCTCTCATCTTCTCCCCTACCTCTACTCGCTAACCATTCACTATATGCCTTCTTCTTTTGTTCCACAGCTCGTTTCACCTCATCATTCCACCATGCTGTCCCTTGCACACCCTTGCATCTCCTCCTCACTGCACAAACCGCCTCACATGCTGCGCCTATCTCTTCCGTGAATATCTTACATACGTCTTCCACCCCTTCCATCTTCTCTAGCTCATACCTTCCCAGTCTTTCTTCCACTATGCTCTTATACTCTGTCATTTTCTCACTATCTTGCAATTTCTTCACTCTTCTCACAGGAGTTGCTTCCTCCTGTCTTCCCCTTCGTCTCCTCAACCACTTTCTTTGCAGCTCTACCTTGGCCATCACTAAGTGATGGTCCGAGACTTCATTCCCCCACCCTCTCCACACTCTTGCATCCAACACTTGTCTTCTCATTCGCTCATCCACACACACGTAGTCTATCATTGCCTTTCGTTCAACAAGTTCACCATCCATCCTCCTCATTACTCTCCATGTATACCGGTGGATCATCTTATGCCGAAAGTAGGTGTTGGCTATTGCCAACCCCTTACAAGCACAGATGTCCACCAAAGCACTTCCATTCCCATCTACGTCAGCTGGCACACCCCACTGACCAACCATTCCATCCACTCGTACATTCCCAACTTTGCCATTCATGTCTCCAATCAACAGCACTCTCTCGCTCCTCTCAAACTTGTCCATACACGCTTCTACACTCGCCCAAAACTCATCTTTCACTCTTGCCACTCGATCCTCTGTCGGGGCATACACACATACAATCGCCCACGCTTGTATACCTACTTTCATCCTCACCCATACAATCCTTGCACCCACTGTTCCATACTCTCTTATATTCTCCTTCCACATCTTGCTTATCATCAGACATACTCCCTCTCTTGCCCTCTCATTTTCATTGACTCCCGCACATATACCTAAACCATATTCCCATTCTCTCGCCCTTTCACCTTCCCATTTAGTTTCAGTCAATCCACATATACCCACTTTTGCATCCTCAAGCACATGAACAATCTCTCTCTCTTTCACTTCATCATTCACTCCTCTCACATTCCACGTTCCCACCCTAAGAATGTCCTTCGTCCGTTCCTTAGTCGTCAACGTATGGTCCGTCCGGGTCAGAGGCGCTTTGTTCGCATTTTTAGCTAGTTCTTTTTACGGGGTGGGGCACTAACCCACCACCAACCCTTTTAGTCGCCTCGTACGACAAGCAGGGATACTGGGGGAGTATTCTTGAAACCCCCACTCCGTTCCTCCATCCCATCATCAGCCTCTCTCTTCCTACCCCCCCCCTCTCCACGTCACTCACAATCACTCTCCTCATTAGTCTTTCTCTCTCCATCATCTTCACTAGCACATCCACACCATAACGCTCCTTCGCTTCCTGATTTGTCAGTCTGTCTATCAATGTAACCCCGAACTCCCAAATAACTCATTTCCACTGCTCTCACTCTCGACTTGTGTCCTTCCAACAAGGTCCAAGCTTCACTTCCATACGTTAAAGTTGGTATCACAATACTGTCATGCAGCAACTTTTTAACTTCCATGCTTACTTCCCTACTTTTTATCACTGCTTTGAAAGAACCAGACACCTAATAATGGTAACAATAATAATAATAATGATAATAATAATAATAATAATAATAATAATAATAATAACAATAATGATAATTGTTATTATTGTTTTTTATAAAAACAACAACACTAACAAGGTTTTTCATCCTTTCCATGGCACTTCTTGATTAGCATCACACTGTAATATTAACCTGTTGCTACAGCTTAGGATTCTAGAAGGAGCGTTGGCCATTTTAGGCCAAGTTAAAGTAAAAAGAGCATAGTGAAGGAGAACTGAGCTATAAAGCATGTGTTCCCATCCGCCTGCAGGGACGGCAATAAAAGACGAAACATGGCGTCCTACGCAGCAAAACTGAAGTCCTGCCCAATTGACTGCAACAGCCCTAACCTCCCGCAGTTGCACATATGTAGTGGATTACACCCGATTTTTTCTTTTTCGAGGAGTATCTAGGTTTGGTTTGGTTGTCTCTTAGGGGTAGATTGATACAGTTCAGGTTAAAGTCTGGTTAGAGTAGGGCCATTATACTTTTGGCCACCTCACCCCACCTTCAAGTGGGAAAAAAGCCGGGATGAAGGTGATGATTATATAGTAATGATAAGTTCAGTGTTAGGCAAAGCAACTTACGGCTGCCCTAAAATTACTGTATCAGAAGTAGTAGTAGTTTCAACCCCAGGCTCCTCTATATGTGAATTCGGCGGACTGCAAGGGCGAGGAATGAGGAACGTTTGTATAACCGGGCATCTCCTTCAACCAGTTATATAAGTGCCACAACATGAAGGCGTCCCTCTCCAGCACCAGAGCTACCGATAAATAAGTAGCAGCAATCATCCTAGTAAGGGAAAGTTAGGTTGCGTTGAAATGGTCTACGTTAAAGATAGCTGCTTGCCATCCTCACAATGCTGGCACGCTTCCACCCACGTAAGAAAGGGCAGATGAACGGCCGATAATATTTCTCACTTTGCCTGAACGGTATTTCCCAGTGCTGAGAGAAATCGTCGGGAGCTAGAGTGGTATTCTGGGTGCCAAAGGAGGCATTTTAGGACCTATTACTTAGCGGTTTATTTTTCATATTTCAGATTGTTTTTCACTTGTAAGCTATATCGTTTTATTATCAACATAATCTGCTGAGAAGCATGTATGGACAAGTTTGAGAGGAGCGAGAGAGTGCTGTTGATTGGAGACATGAATGGCAAAGTTGGGAATGTACGAGTGGATGGAGTGGTTGGTCAGTGGGGTGTGCCAGCTGAAGTAGATGGGAATGGTAGTGCTTTGGTGGACATCTGTGCTTGTAAGGGGTTGGCAATAGCCAACACCTACTTTCGGAATAAGATGATCCACCGGTATACATGGAGAGTAATGAGGAGGATGGATGGTGAACTTGTTGAACGAAAGGCAATGATAGACTACGTGTGTGTGGATGAGCGAATGAGAAGACAAGTGTTGGATGCAAGAGTGTGGAGAGGGTGGGGGAATGGAGTCTCGGACCATCACTTAGTGATGGCCAAGGTAAAGATGCAAAGAAAGTGGTTGAGGAGGCGAAGGGGAAGACAGGAGGAAGCAGCTACTGTGAGAAGAGTGGAGAAATTGCAAGATAGTGAGAAAATGACAGAGTATAAGAGCATAGTGGAAGAAAGATTGGGAAGGTATGAGCTAGAGCAGATGGAAGGGGTGGAAGACGTATGTAAGATATTCACAGAAGAGATAGGCGCAGCGTGTGAGGCGGTTTGTGGAGTGAGGAGGAGATGCAAGGGTGTACAAGGGACAGCATGGTGGAATGATGAGGTGAAACGAGCTGTGGAACAAAAGAAGAAGGCATATGGTGAATGGTTGGCGAGTAGGGGTAGGGGAGAAGATGAGAGGGAGAAGAGAGAGGTATATGTGAGCAGGAGAAGGGAGGTTAAGAGACTGGTGAAGGAGAGTAAGAAGAAAGTGTATGAAGAGTTTGGGAGGAATCTGAGTGTGAAATGGAGGGAGAGTAAGAAATTGTTTTGGAAGGAGGTAAAGAAAGTAAGGCAGTGTGAAAGAGGAAATAATAGGGGAGTGAAAGATAGGAATAATAGATTGTTGGTGGAGAAGAGAGAGAAGTTGAGGAGATGGAAGGAGCACTTTGAGGATTTGTTGAATGTAGAGAGCGAGAGCAGTGTGAGTATAGTTGTTGGGGAATGACTGGGAGAAGAAGAGATGAGAGGAGGGAGGAAGAGATCAGTAGGGCGGAAGTAGTGGAAGCGATGAAGAAGATTAAGCTGGGAAAGGCCCCAGGAATTGATGGAGTGTGTGGTGAAATGCTTAGGTATGGGGGTGAGATTGTTGTGGAGTGGATATGGAAGTTGTGTAGATTGGCTTGGGAAGAGGGAAGGGTTCCAGAGGACTGGGATCAAGGATAATTGTTCTTCTGTACAAAGGAAAAGGGGAGAGAGAAGTATGTGGTAACCATAGGGGTATTTGCCTTCTTAGTGTGACTGGTAAAATATATGGTAGAATACTCATTGATAGGGTTAGGCATATGACAGAGGAGCTAGTTGGAGAAAAACAAGGGGGATTTAGGAAGGGAAAAGGGTGTGTAGATCAGATATTTGTTCTAAGATGTTTAGTGGAGAAGTATCTAGAGAAAGGAAGGAAAGTGTATGCCGCCTTCATGGACTTGGAGAAAGCTTATGACAGAATAGATAGGCAAGGTATGTGGAAGGTATTAAGAATATATGGAGTGGAGGGGAAATTGTTCAGTGCTGTGAAGAGTATGTACGAGGGAGCTAGGGCTACGGTGCGAGTGAATGGTGAGCTGAGTGAGTTCTTTGATCTCAATGTGGGACTGAAACAGGGGTGTGTGATGTCTCCATGGCTGTTTAATATACATATGAATGGGGTTGTAAAGGAGGTGCAAGGTAGGGCAGTGGATGTGGGGCTGGCCCTAATGAATGAGGGTGAGATTTGGATGCTTCCGGTGTTGCTGTTTGCTGATGATACAGTATTGTTGAGTGAAGATGAATGGGAGTTGCAAGGTTTGGTGAATGAATTTGGGACAGTGTGTAGGAGGAGGAAGCTGAAAGTTAATGTAAACAAAAGTAAAGTTATGGTGTTTGAGAGGAATGAAGTCACAGAGTGTGCAGTGAGGTTGGATGGTGAGGATATGGAGAATGTGAGTGCATTCAAGTACTTGGGTAGTGTGATGAGTAAAGATGGAACTTTGGGGGATGAAGTACGTGAAAGGGTACAGCAGGGAAGGAAGGTTGTTGGTACACTGAAAGCAGTGATGAGAAATAGGGAGGTGAGTATGGAAGTTAAGAAGTCACTGCATGATGGTATTGTGATCCCTACCCTGACGTATGGAAGCGAGGCGTGGACCTTGCAAGAGGGGAACAAGTCAAGAGTGAGAGCAGTGGAAATGAGTTATTTGAGAGGAGCATGTGGAGTGACGTGGAGAGACAGGTTGACGAATGAAGAAGTGAAGGAACGTTGTGGGGTAGATGTGGATGTGGTTGAGAAGATAAGGAGAAATACACTGAGGTGGTTTGGACATGTGGAGAGAATGGAGAATGAAAGACTGACCAAGAGGGTGTATGTAGGTGAGGTGGAGGGAGGGAGAGGGAGGGGTAGACCGAAGATGAGGTGGAGGGATGGAGTTGAGAGGTATATGAGGGAGGGGGTGAGTTGGGGGAGGGTAGTCAAATGGTGGGTGACAGTGACTTGGAGGCGTTTTGTCTGCGGCCACCCTTTGCGGGATTAGGGCGTCGGGCTATAGATAGATAGATAGATAGATAATCTGCATCAGTGATATACAATAGGATATTGCGTTTCACTGGGGAGGATGAATCACCATGGGAGAGGTGTTATGTTACCACCAATGCCACATAATTTGCGACCCTTAACTAGAATATAATGCTAATTACATACGTAAAAAAAAAATGTTTGTAGTGTTTTAACTGCATAGGGTTTATATGCTGAAGAAAATACTCTAAGGAAAACCTGATTAACCCTCTCAAAAGATTACGTATTTTTTATATTTTATTCTTCCTGCCTTTACACGATTTTTATAGACATCTGCACAATTTTGTTTCACTATCTGGAGTTAACAGACAATTTTTTTGAACCTGTTTATTCCTAGAAGCCTTGCCAAAGCCCAATAATATCGTCTCTAAGCAGCAGGAATAAAGTAGAAAATTCGTCATTGGACAGAAGGGAAAAACACTTACTGCAGGTCCTACCAAAGCTGTGAAGGGCATGTTTATAATCCAAACAATGTGTAGTATTCCTCTGTGTATTTTGAACCAGAGAGAGAGAGGGGGGGGGGGATGAAGAGAGTAATTCCATGTACCGCTTGCGCGAACTTCCTGGGGCACGTTATTCCAGTGTTGGTTTATGGCGCAATATTGTCTGGATAATGCTGAAGTTATTTAGCCAAAGTACAGTATGTCTCCCTTAGCTCTATCTCTCTCTCTCTCTCTCTCTCTCTCTCAAGCTGATAATTTCCTCGCTTGGGATTACTGGGAAAGCCGGGAGCCACAGGGAATTATCTGTCTCTGGTGGTGTTAGTAAAGATTTACGAAGAAGGGAGAGAGCACTAGTAAGGGGGAGAGTACTAGGAAGGGAGAGTGTACTGGGAGAGGAGAGAGTACTAAGAAAGGGGAGAGTACTAGGAAGGGAGTAATTGGAAGGGAGAAAGTACTAGAAAGAGAGAAAGCACTATGAAGAGAAAACTAGGACGGGAAGGAGTAGTACAGTGGGAAAGAGTACTAGGAAGAGAGAGAGTATTAGGAAGAGAGAGTACTAGGAAAGGAGAGAGTACTAGGAAGAGAGAGAGTATTAGGAAGAGAGAGTACTAGGAAAGGAGAGAGTAGTAGGAAGAGAGAGAGTACTAGGAAGGGAAGCTGTACTACAAAAGGATAGAGTAGCCCACTGGGAAGGGAGAGAGTGCTAGAAAGAGAGAGAGTACTGGGGAGGGAGAGAGTACTAGGAAAGAGGAGAGTACTAGGAAGTGGGGACATTTTTATGAAGGGACGATATTGTGGGAAGAGAGCGAGCAGTAGGCCATGAGTGTTCTAGGAATGATAATGGAAAGAGAAAGAGCTAAGGTGTGGACAGAAGAGGAACTGCTACAAGGTTAAGCCACAAGGAAAACGGCATAGGATTTAGGGAGAACTAAGAGAGAGAGAGAGTGAGAGAGAGAGTAAAAAAATTAGTGATAACCATTAAATCATCATCATGCTAACCGTGCACTCGCTAAAATCAGAGTTCGCTAGGATCCAGAAAAATAAGTAAAAGAAGTAACTGAATAGATTTAATAAAAAAAATAAGTAAACAAAAGGAGAACCATTAAGCGGGTGCCTTTTCCGGTCTTTGAAATTCCATCTACTCTTCGCCATTATGACACATTTTCATTTTTTTTTTCTTCATACTGCGCCACACAACTTTATTATATTGTCATCATCATCATCATCATCCAGGCCACTTTTGCCTCTTAAGGGTGGGGTGAGGTAGGGTCCAGAGAGCAAGAGAAAACGGATAGCAGAATGTGAATAGAAATGAGTCTAAATCAAATAGGGCACTCATTCACTCACCCATCAAACCCCCAGACGCCTCTCTTACGTCCACAGACATAAGCATCCACCCTTACGCACTTCATGCCACCTGTCAGCTAGAGTTTAGTTCTGCTCAATTTCCGGAAAACCTCTCATGGCAAAACTATTAAATGAAATTGATTTTTTTATTCATCGACATTATAAAAAAAAAATAACTACAGTCTTATGGGTAACTTTTCCAGTAACGAGTAAATCAGTTTAATATCACTTGGACATGATTACCCTCATTTCTTTGGCCCGTCTTTATACAATTTCCTATATGCCAAAATCTCTCTGTCTACGTATCAGTTTATCAGTCGCACTAGTTATGTTCCCATCTATCTCTCTGCTCGTCTGCCCATGAGTCTATCTGTCCATCTTTCTATCCATTGATCTGCCCATCTATCTACCTACTCACCTATCTATTTTCTATGTCTATCTGTCTGCCTATTTATATGCCTCTCTCTCTCTCTCTCTCTCTCTCTCTCTCTCTCTCTCTATCTATCTATCTCTGTCTATCTATCTGTATCTATCTATTTCACCTCCTCTGTCCATGAGTCTTTCTGTCCATCGATCTGCCCATCTATCTACCAAGTAACCTATCTATTTTCTGTCTGTCTGTTTATCTGTCTGTTTGTCTGTCTGTCTCTCTTTATCTATCTGTCAATCTCTATCTCTATCTATCTATGTCCATCAGTCTATCTGTCTATCTCACTTCCTCTGTCCATGAGTCTATCTACCCATCTTTCTGTCCATCGATTTGCCTATCTATCTACCTACTCACGTATTTTCTGTCTGTCTGTCTGTCTGTCTGTCTGTCTGTCTGTCTCTCTCTCTCTCTCTCTCTCTCTCTCTCTCTCTCTCTCTCTCCTCGTCATCTCCCCAGCGTGTTTGTTTAATCAGGTACTTCCCCATACCATCATTAATCCCAATAGCCACACACATTTTCCCATTGCAGTGTAATAATCCCCTGCTTACAGTTTTCAGGGTTTCAGAAGGCGCTAAATCCCCTCCCTCACCCCCTTCCTCACCCTCAAAAATTCCCTTCCCACTTCCTTCTACCCTCTAAAATCCCCTCCTAACCCCTCTCCTTTTCTCTGTAATCCCCTTTACCACCTTCTTCTGTAAACTTCCCTTCCCCTCTCCCGCCTCTGTAAATAACTCTCCCAAATTTTCTTCTCCTCAGCAAAATCCTCTCACTCATCTGCTTCTGGCCATTAGAATCCCCTCCCTGCCATCTTCTCCTCTCTAAAATCCCCTCCCCCTTCCCCTCTCTAATAGCCCCTCATTCATCTCTCTTCGTCTCTGTAAAATCCCCTCCTCCTCCTTCTTTATCTTTAAATTCCCCCGAACCCCCCTTCCTCCCAATCTTTGTACGGAACGCATATTTTCCAGCTGCACGAGTTGTTGATTTTGTTGTGTCCTCAGGCTTATGGGGACGACTCCTCACTGGAATGCAGGATGGGGTTGGCCTTCTCCTGCAGTCCACCATCCTCCTTTCGAGAGGCAGGCAGGGAGTTAAGGGCCATTCGCATAACCCGGCAGAGGAGTCACTTAATTTTATAAGTCAAACCACGTATGTGCGTCCCTTTCCGGCACTGAATTGAAGGAGTAAACTATTTCAGCACCAAGAACTAGGTTTTCTTTTTCTGTTTGAGTGTTCTTATTGTCTCTACCGTATCCCTAAATTATCCAGATTAACCTGAACTAACCCAGCCTAATCCTAACAAACTAAACTACCCAGACATGATGAAGCAAATGTAACCTAACCTTAGCTGACTAACCTGACCAAACCTAGAACCTCCTGGGTAAACAAAATGTTCAAATTCATTACAGTTTGGAAGTACG
This sequence comes from Coenobita brevimanus, assembly GCF_032717465.1. Classification (NCBI taxonomy): domain Eukaryota; kingdom Metazoa; phylum Arthropoda; class Malacostraca; order Decapoda; family Coenobitidae; genus Coenobita; species Coenobita brevimanus. The sequence goes on along the minus strand of NC_137030.1, from coordinate 17,668,984 downwards.
TGACTGAGACAGCAGGTTATCGGGTGGGGGCCTCTGAAGGTGACTGCTACAGGATAGCCCAAATACTCTAATCACCAAGAGATACAGTATATGATTTTCTCTTTATACCCAGACGCCATAATCCTAGAAGGGGTGGTCACAAACGTATCGCCTCCATATCATTATCTGTCCTCCGCTATCAGGCTGCGGTCTCACCAACTCATACATCCTTCAATCATACACATCTCCACCTCATCCTTCCATCTCACCCTCGGTCTCCCCTCGCTCTTTACACTAAGCTCACATACCCTTTGTCAGTCAGTCGCTCATTCTTCATCCTCTACACATGGCCAAACCATATCACGATACTTCTCTCAGTTTCTCCACATCCTCGTTAGCCTTATAACTCTACTTCGCTTCCTCATCTATTTGTCTCTTCATGTAACTCCACATGCTCCTATTAAATAACTCATTTTCACTCCTCTCGCTCTTGACTTGCAGGGTCATAATATATATATATATATATATATATATATATATATATATATATATATATATATATATATATATATATATATATATATATGAGGTATAGAGTTCGATTCCCGTTCAGAAGCGCAAAAAACGGGTGTAATGTGCGTCTCTCTAACATACAAAACGCTCGTGTTGTGTCTGGGATAGATTAAAACTGATGTCACTTGCCGAGTTGGGTGGGGCTGAGAAATAATCCTAATATGTTGTGATTGAAATATACCCTTCCATAATGGATTTACCTTTTTCTTCCAAAATTCAGGTGTCTCAGCTTTTATTACTTCGTGGTGGAGTGGCATCAGTGCCTGACTTCTATCTTAGAGGTCTAGGGTTCGATTCCCGGTCAAGAGCGTAAAAAAAAAAAAAAAAAAAAAAAAAAAAAAAAAATTGTCCACACGCGTGTAAAATATATATATATATATATATATATATATATATATATATATATATATATATATATATATATATATATATATATATATATATATATATATATATATATGTCCGGAATATTGGACAGACCTGGGATTCTTCAAGTCTTTATAAAGTAGGGAACCCCCGGGTAGGAACCTATGAGCTTCGCGACTATGAGCCGATAGGCGGAGGGCAGTACGCTCAGTACCCACCCAGTGCCATGCCTCGCCCAGCACCCCTGGGATCCAATGGAATATACTGAAGAAGTTTGAAAGGAATCACATAGGAAACGGAGGGAGGGCTGCGTGGGGAAACGGGCATCAATTGTTTAGGAGGTTCCGACTCCTAGTAGGTTGAGGATCACTGTCCTGCAGAAACACTCATGTAAATATGTTTTTCGTGCCGCCTTCAAAATAGCCTTTTTTTTTTTTTTTAGGGTATATGTATTTGTTGCTTCCAGAAATACAACGCACTTTTGTCACATATAAAATGCAAGTTATACTGTTTGTACATACGACAATGTTATTCTGTGATCAAGTTGGAAAGGCATATAGCATGAACTGCGACATACTTGTACTTTAATTTCTGCAACATGTTCCTTACTCGTATGAAGTAGATTTGGTTAGTAAACCAGAAAACTGTGATAAAACCGCATAAGAAACTGTCATTCAGTTATGACTCGCTGAGTTGCTTAAGTGAACCGAAATTCTTTACCATACGGGATAGGACAACTGGATGAACCTATCTAAACTCATATGTTCACCACTCTTCAACAATGTCCCGCTGACTCGCCAAAATAACACCCCATAAATACTATAAAATCATATCTCAAAGTGGCAGCCTAGATTATTACAAGAGAGGTGGTGGTTTTAGCATCCGAAGATAAGGATATAAAAAAAAAACATCGTACTGAAAATTTTATCCAGCTTAAGAGTCTCTGGTGTAGGGTCGTATGTAGGCGTCATTACTCTCTTTCATTGTAGATATCATTCTCATGTTACATTTGAAAAAAAAATAAAAATAAAAGGTTTGATGAGAGCCCAATTAAAAAAAAAAGTCGTCATCGTACATGGGATGATGTCGGGCAACAATAATTAGGTCCTTATGTCAACGGCACAAGATAAAATGATCGACAATAACCAGACGATTTTTGTGGTGAGACTGTAATGTGCGTGAAGGTCAGTGTGGAAAAAACCCTGACCAAAGGACTGAAGAGGTAATACACTGGCTCATAACTTACTGTTGTCATGGGGATTTTTCTTCTATATTTTCTTCTCCAATTTATGCATATACATGTTTACCACATTCTTCATTTCGAATGTAACACTCCTCTTGTTTGCCTCTCCATTCGTCTCATGCTTTTGTATATTCGAGTTCCCCTCCTTCATGCTTTCGAGTGTATCGTGCATCTCAGTTTCCTCCTCTTTTGTTTCTTAAGTATGCGCCTTTATGTGTACCACCTTCGTATTATCGTGTGTAGGCTGTTTCTTCTTTGCATCTCCATTCTTCATTCATTTCTGCATGTTAGTGTTTACACATGCTTCTTATCGTGTATGCTACGTTTCTTATCTGCTTCTCGCATCTTTTCTCATGTTTTAGGCATATTCATGTTTACCACTTGCTTCTTTTTCCTCATGCCTCTTATTTGTTTCTGCTTTTTTCTCTCATGTCTGCATATTCAAATTTACCCTTTTCTGACGTTTTGGAGTCAATAGGAAGCTATTGATTGCCATGACGAACATGTATGAGGGAGCTAGGACTTCAGTGCATGTAGATGGTGAACTGAGTGAATTTTTCTGAATGTTGTTCTGAAACTGGGATGTGTCATGTTTCCATGGTCGTTTTATCTGTATATGGATGGAGTTATAGAAGAGGTACAGTTAGGGCAATGGATGTTGGAGCAGTCCTAATGAGAGAGGGCAGCGTTTGGAAACTTCCTGTTCTGTTATTTGCAGATGATGCTGTATTCTTAAATGAAGACAAGAGGGAACTGCAAGGCTTGGTGAATGAGTTTGGGTGAGTGTGTAAGAAACGGAATCTAAAGGTGAATGTAGGGAAGAGTAAAGCTGTGGTCTTTGAGAGAATGAAGTCACTAAATGGTGTTCGAGAGAAATGAAGCACTAAATGCACAAAGAGGCTGGATGGTAAGGAAATGGAAAATGTGAGTGCATTTAAGTGCTTGGATAGTGTCATGAGTAGGGATGGAAGTTTAGAGGATGAAGTGCTTGAAAGGGTTCAACAGGGAAGAAAGGTTGCTGGCTTTTTTGAAAGCAGCAAAAAAGTCACTACATGATGGTATCGTTACGAGCGGGCGTGCGCGGCAAGCGAAGCAATGTTTAGGTTCAGCTGAGAATGAGGGCCCGTCACGACCAGGCCTGGCCCGACCGCGATAGTTTTCAGAGGTAAACTTTCCTAATATGTGAGATATAGATGAGTTTCTTTCAGCAGGTAGTAAATACATTCAATAAATTTTGTTTTTAGCTATATATTTACTCATGAGACCAAAGAAACCCCTTGGAATCCCAGCTTTCCGAAAGAATATAACGAAGCTTTAGTGAACATTGCTCCACTATGAAATCGAATTAAAAAATATTTCCTGTTGTGACACTATGTTTTCATGCATGAATTCTTTATGGGATATTACGCTCATAGTTTTACATGAACCATACACGTAGCCACTGGGGGGGCAGGGGGAGGCAGTTTGTTCCCCTTGAGAAATTTGGGGGGAAATGCTGAAAAGGATTTTTGGCACAGTTCTTCAATGACAATACTGTTTCCCTAATTTTTCCACTTGTATATTAAACAATATTATCTATCTATCTATCTACCTATCTATTGCCAGACGCCATTATCAATTTCCAAAAATATTTTTGTAGGAGCAATAATTTCTTTTGAAATTGAAAGCTAAACTAAATATAATAAAACCCTTGAGAAAAACTGACCAGGTATAACTTAACAATTTCCCCTATCACCTTAGATTATGTGGTTATTATTAGAGCTCTAATGATGTTTTGCACTTGAATCCTGATGTGGTGTAAAAATGGCCTTCCTGTCCCCTCAGCCACATCCTCTCACCCTGCAGCCATATCCTCTCACCCTGTAGCCAGTTACAAACGAACACTGCACAATTATTGTAACAAACAACTGAAACAAGCAGAATTTTTGAAGACTGCATGAAGCCATTTTCATCACCTCAGACTACATTTTAGAAGGTAAGCAGAAATAAATATGTGTGCCAGGGGCCTCGTTTGAGTGGGGGGACAGGGGGACATGTCCCCCCCCCCCTTTCACATACTGTTTGGAGCCTGGAGGACAGAGTAACTCTTGCCCCCCCACTTCTCTAGGTGAGAATATTCAGGATGAATAGCTTTACGCCATTTTCTTTTTTTCTTTCATTAATGGAAAATCCTTTCTGTGCAGTAAAATACGGTTCAGGTGATATGAAAATCATTCCCTGCCGAGCGGGGCAGTTCGAGTGGTCACCTGAGTCAAGGATTAAGAGAGGTTAATCCCACCAGATGTATTTACTTAGGTCAGCCTTGACGTATGCACCACCCCTGATGCTTGAACCAGTGAGAATCAAACTAAAAGAATAAGTAGTGGAAAACTGAATTTCTATTGCCTACAACCACAGCAGTAATACAAAACAGAATACCAGACTGGGGTTGGCTGCAGCAGCGAATTTTAATTTATGCATATGTGCTAAGTGGAGAGAGAGAGAGAGAGAGAGAGAGAGAGAGAGAGAGAGAGAGAGAGAGAAAGAGAAATACAAAACCGCAAAGGAAAACAGAAAAAAGCGATACGAATGTGGGAAAGTGTGTGTTCGGGACACTCACGCCAGATCTCGAGTTTACACTGGCCTATCCATGCCGCCATTTTTCTTCCAGCAGCCAATCAAAATACAGGGTTTATTTCCGAATATGAACAGATAGTACCGAATATAAACAGATAGTATGGACGCCATTGCCTCTCGTATGGTAGGTGCTGTGCCGATGTGTGGTATATTTCTTCATAATTTCGTAGGTTATTACCCAATTTTTTTTTTTTTTTTATGTGTCCGACTCTGGGCATAGGCTTCACAGCCTGCTATCAAGGTCCAGCAGTCCTCCTACATACCATACACCTCTACATGTCACCACTTCGGCTCTAACACCCACCGTCCATATTGAATACATGCTAGGGCTGTCTCATACAGGACTGGTGTATTGGTATTAGCGGGGGTATTTTTACATGTCGGCGGGTCTTCTGGTAGATCAGTAAAACCTGATTTAATGAAATTCAAATCCTTAAACTGTTCCCTGCCCCAGCCGGGATTCGAACCTGGGTCCGTAAGGACTGCAGGCCACCTCTCTACCGATTGAGCCACCGCCTCCCCCAACTGTACTTCCTTTAATGTAGAGAGAGATAAAGGCAGCAGGTAAATGATGAGCTAAGAGTATAGTGTTGACACTTTTTTTTTTTTTTTTTTTTTTCAGTACTAAAATTGCACAAGAAATTTGTGGTACCGAGAAAAAAACAATGTTTTGAGGTAAAACGGACGGAAGTCAGCATGCATGTATCGATAATAATATCATCTACGAGAGTGACCATGATGACCACTGATACTAGTGACAAGGAGATGTATTTGCTATGGAAACTACAGTGCCTACTAATTTATGCTGGTGTTCTTTTTGCTCTCTAATGAAAGAGGAGACCTCTGGTAACATTATGTACTGAGTGTTTTCACGCACCTCTCCTCTGAAAGGATTATTAGCTATTTACTTAAAGTTACTCCAAGAAAGCTGTGAATATGTGGGGAAAAGATAGTTTTTCTTTAAAACATTGGAACAAATGCGACAGTAATGATGTAAATTTATTTCTGATCACATAAAACATCAAATCTAGGAAAATTTGTGGTGACATATTTTGGGGAAATATTCCAAGTGTTTGCTCCCCCTGGCAAAAGTCCTGGATACGCAACTGACATGAACGTTTTATGTTTAAGGGTGAATTCAGCGAGGGTAATGGCCTCATTTCTGGGTCTTATCATGCGATCAATAGCCAAGCGTTTACCGACGCAGTTCGTTGACACGGCAAGCCTGGAGCAGAGAAGTTACCATTGCACGTGTGATAAATGCTGCGGCACCAAGCTATATGCACATCCAGAGAGAAAACGTGAGAAAGTAAATATTTTACCTCAATTATTCTTCCGGTATTGTTCAAGTACCTCAACAGAAATGTTGAAGCTTTACACCAAGATGAAATTATAATGACAGACTTATGTACAAACGCTCGCTAGCTCCCCACGCGCCAGCAAAGCGCAATTTACTTACTGGTGATACCAATTTTGAGGTATGGAACCAAAGCTTGAACGTCGTTAGAAGGATACAAGTCAGGAGTGAGAGTAATGGAAATGAGTTATTTGAGAGGAGTGACACTGACAAATGTGGTAGTGAAGGAACGTTGTGGTGTGGATGTGGATGTGATAGAAAGCGTTAGGAGAAATACAATGGTTTGGCCATCTGAGGAAGATGGAAAAGGAAAGACTAACGAGGAGAGTGTATGTGAATGAAGTGGAAAGGGGAGGGGGACCGAGGATGAGATAGAGGGATGGAGCGGAGAGGTATATGAGAGGGGAGATGAGCTGTGGGGAGGGCAGTGAAATGGCAGGGGACAAGGTGACATGGAGCAATTTGTTTGTGATTAACTCTTACGGAATTATGGCGCTTGACGATAACAGACAGATGGATGGAGTATATACCTGCTTCTCTTTTCTCGTTTACTTTTATATTTTTACGTGTGTTATGTCCATTATCCATTTTCCTTTTCATCTCGTATTTATGTCACTTCCTGTTTTCCTGTGTCATTACGGACTAGACTCTTTATCCGCATTTTAACAGTCACAAGAGATTCATGACTGCCAAAAATTAGGTACTTACACATTCGCGCACTATGTTTTTATAATACGGCCGCTACTCCTCTTCATTATTTCAGTGTCTCACCATTCTCCTTATTCGTCCCCATTGAATCCCCTTTTCCCTCTTCATTTTTTCTCCTCTTCCATCCTTTGTTCTCTCTCTCTCTCTCTCTCTCTCTCTCTCTCTCTCTCTCTCTCTCTCTCTCTCTCTCTCTCTCTCTCTCTCTCTCTCCGTTTTCATCTTTTTTCCTTACCCGGCAAAATTATTCCCACCATCTCTCATATTCCTCCATCATCTGGCTCTTAATATAGTCTCCTCCTTGTCTTCCTTCGCATTCCTTCTTCTCACACATAATTTATGATTCTTCCACTCGCCTCCCCTATAATCTTCTCCCTTTTTATTTTCCATAAATCTCTCTCTCTCTCTCTCTCTCTCTCTCTCTCTCTCTCTCTCTCTCTCTCTCTCCATTTTTCAGGTCTCTCAGCTACTTATTAATCTTCCCTCTGCCATTCCCATGTTTATAGTTTGTCTCATTGTCCTTAAATTTTTGTCTGATTTCATTTTATAAGTGTTCTCGTTTTATAAATTATATCGCCTATCTATTACTTAAATAATAATCCTGTCCCTTCCTCACATCTCTTTTAGATTTTCATCTTCACCTTTCTCTTTACACTTCAGTTCTAGTTTATGTTTGTCTTTATTCATTCTTCATCATTGTTTCTTCCCTTCTTTAAATACCTTTTGCCTATTCCTCTTCACCATCATCCTCTTCTTCCCATCTTCATAATTTTCTCTGTCTCTAGTCTCTTGTTATCATTTGCTTGAACTTTAACCATCCCTCTTCCTCCCCATCACCTTGTTTCTTCTCTACTTTCTTTACCTTTCTCTTTCACGATTCTCATACTGTTTCTACGCCTCTACTCCCCTATTATCAGTATATTTCAGTCTCTTGATTATTTTCATATGATGTCTATTCTGTTTTTCTTTTCTTTTTCTTTTATCTTTTGTTTTTTCTATCTCCAGTCGAGTTTATTCCACTTCAGGGAGACAGCTGAAACTAGGGAGTTAGATATGACCTTTTTCAATGAGGGGCTTTCCTAATGTTGAATATTATCGTCCTGTGGCACCAAGAATAGAGAGTACATCTTCTTGGTGAAAGGATTAAGTGTGTCCCCCCCCCCCTCTCTCTCTGTCATTGTCCCCCAGTTTTTCAATTCCCCGTCCTTCCACCATAAATCACCCTTCTTGCTACTCCTGTTTCCCCTTTTCGTTACACCTCATTGCTACCTCATTCGCCTCTTTCTTCTCCTCTTCCTCTTCTTCCCTTGCCGCCCACTTCTGAGCTAAAAGAAGGGAGACTGTGGAATCCTAAAGACGTGCCTGTGAATGAAAACACCGCATGGCAAGATTTAACCCTTATTTGCCCTTCCACGAAATATCCTTCACCTGCCCCGGTTCTTATATCCCAGCCCCAGGTCATTTCACCAAAAGAACACTGCCTCTCTCTAAACCACCAGCCAAATTCAACAACACAAAGCCCTTAGTCCACAGTAGGTATGGAGCAAAGCTTGAAGCAATTGGTCATGGAGGTTAGATCTACCTCAGAGATAGATTTGCTCTAAGTTTCTACGTATTGTAATCTAGCCGCCTTTGGGGAAAATAAATGCCACATGTCCTGACTTCACTATGAATCTAACGTGACTGATTAGGAAAGCCCATATGATACAAAACTGCAATTTTGCATTATGTTCTTTGTTGTTAACTTTTTAAATAGCAATTACCCTTTTTTGCACGTGTTCCTTTGTCGCAAATACCTTTTTAAAGTAAAGTTCTCATTTAAACCCTTATATTGCAACTGTCCTTGTGTTGCAGACCCACCTCCCATATTTGTTGTCACCTCTTAGGCTTCATCCTCTCAGCTCGTCCACTTTCATCAAGCCCTCTTCTATCCCCCCTCCCCTCACATCTCTCTCTCTCTCTCTCTCTCTCTCTCTCTCTCTCTCTCTCTCTCTCTCTCTCCTCTCCTTCTACGTTACTTTTCTTCTACTCCTCAGCTTCTTTCATTTTACTTATCCCTGCCTCTCCTCTTCCTTCCTCTCCTCCTCCTTCTTTGCCACTATCTTCCCCTCCCCCTCTTCTTCTTTTGCCCCCATCTTTCCTTCATCCTTATCTTCTTGTTCCTTTCCTTCCTGCTCCTCTTCTTCTTCCCCCTCATTTTCTTTCCCCTCCCTCTCATCTTATTCCTTTTCCTTTTACTTCTCCTCTTCTTCCTTCCCCTCCTCTTTTTTCTTTACCTGTTTTTCCTTCGTTTCCTCTTTTTCCTTTCCATCTTTTTTTTCCTTCCCCTCCTCCTCTTCTTTTTCCCTTTCTTCCTCCTCTCCCTCTTCCTCTTCCCTGGCAGCTCACTCTCTCTAGGCTTCATCTGTATTCCTGCCCCTTCTTTCCTTCCCACAGCCAAGCCACAGGTCTCTCCTTTCCTTGCTCCCACCACTCCACTCGCTGTGTGTGTGTGTGTGTGTGTGTGTGTGTGTGTGTGTGTGTGTGTGTGTGTGTGTGTGTGTGTGTGTGTGTGTGTGTGTGTGTGTGTGTGTGATCCTATCCATGGCTTCTTATCTCTTTTTCTCTGACCATATTTCCTTGGCCATCACATTTTCCTTTTTATTCTTTTATGTCTGATTATATTTTGCGCCCTCTCTCTCTCTCTCTCTCTCTCTCTCTCTGTATGTGTGTGTGTGTGTGTGTGTGTGTGTGTGTGTGTGTGTGTGTGTGTGTGTGTGTGTGTGTGTGTGTGCGTGCGTCCTTTTTCTCTAGCCAGCCACCCTTCTCCTCACGTCCTATCTCACCCCACACTTTTTCCACACTCCCACTCGCGAATATTGTCAGGGGTCAAGGTTTTCCTCTACGGCGTCAGGTGGTTGCGCACTTGAGCCTCACTGGAAATTTGACGGGATTTCGGTGTGCAGCGAGGACTGATGCCCTGTTTACATCTTCTGTATATAACCTGCGGAATGTCATGGGCTGAATGCCTTATTTTTAGCCAGCTTGGAAAGACACGTAAACATTTATGCTGCTGCGCTGGAGAGGGACACCTTCATGTCGTGGTACCTAGATGGCCGAACGATGGCGCTGCTTGGTTATACAAATGTCGCGTAGCTCCTTCCCTATTCCCCAAAGGAAAGTGATGGACAACGAAAGAAGGATGATTTTAGCCTGCAGTTCACCAGCTTCAGGTCAAGATGAGCCTAGGATTGCAACAACCGCCACTAGGCTGCAGGTCCTTAATTTGTGTCTGTAGCAAGGGTTTGGGGTCTCAATACATTGTATCCCATTAACCTGCAGAATGCCAATGTCAGTACTCTTTTTTCCTTTTCTGCATAACTGACCAGCAAAAAAGTCCCACATATTTCCCGAGACTACAACACGCAGACGAGGATTTACTGAATCCATATCCAAAATTTTCAGATTATCGGTATGAAAACAGAAGATCCCACCCAAAGTTCTTGTGGTTGGCCTAGTTTAAGACTTACAGTAGATTTATGCCTATCGACTGCACGAGGGTCATCAAGGCAGACATCTTATTTTTGTCGAGTCCCAATCTTCCTCAGCAGCACAGCCTGCAGGAGTTGGGGTTCCTTCCAGGCCGCTAGCTGCACCACTGGAGCAAACTTCACTAGAGGTTCATAAATTTCGTTCATATATTCTTACAGGCAAAATTATAGGAATGGGAGTCCCTCAGCTCACATTTTTAGGAGCAGAACCAGGAATATTTTTGAGGTGTTGCACACATCACAAGGGGGTTTGGATAACCTTTCTCTCAGACAAGTAAGTAACGTACGATAAGTAAGGAAAGTTTTCATGACAATGTATGGGGGATATGAACATAATAGCCAGTTAAAGATGCAGTCCATGTATGTAAAGTACTGAATACCAATCTTCAGTTTAATACAACGGGAGTGTTTCCCGGACAGCATGGGCAATGCCCCTGGGTCCACCCAAGAGATATGCTAACATCTGCACCACCAACACCGACATTTCCAGTGTAAGCGACAAGTGTGCGTGACTGATAAGGAAAGCATCCAAAATGCTGGAGATTCACTACCAATTCAGAAGGAGGCGGGAGACAGGAGAAGAAAAAATATTTGGTAAGGAAGTCAGCATCATTGGAAGGAACAACTGTCCTGGAGTGTGGAGAGTATTATGTGGGAAAGGGATAACCACAAAAATATACAAGTGTAACTATGAAGGAAAGCACACAAATATTCCCCAGGAACACGATGTGCAACCGTTGATTTACATTCATGTCCCTATTTTCGGTTCTAAGTAACGAACAGACTGGGGCAAAGGAGATCCTACCCAGAAGCCATGTTATATAAATTTACCCTGGGACCTCCAACTTCTGCAATGTTACGTTTCTTTCTTGCACCCCGTAATTGTGCATGTATGTGTCGTAGTTACCCCAAGTGGGCATTTCCTCAAAACTCGTTTCCCATCCTTTTTCCAAAGCTTCTCTTGATCTCGTTACCGCTGGGTGGGTGGCGTGTGTAGGAACGATGGAGGGAATTTTGGCTTTGTTTATTGTGACTGGAAGGTTCAATAGATTTGCAGGATGAATGACGAGCGCTGGTGGGCCTTTGTGGAGCCAAGGTATCTGACGGATTTATACCTGCGGCTTCCGATCCTGTTTTTAGATATATATTCTGCATTCGTGGCAGGGAAAGGTTTGATCCCTTGGGCCTCTTTACCTTGTTGCTTTACGTTTCTACGTTAATTTTTTTTATTTTTTCTATTTATTTCTATTTATTGATTTAGAATCATTATCTTTAATCTTAGATCCTTTTTCATTTTTGGAGTTTCATCTCCTTTCCCTTCCATCCACGTTCGCTTGTTGAGCTCGAATCCTGTCAGGTTTTTACGTTTATTCTTTTATTAAACATCTAATATTCTCTCGCTTCAGTTAATGTTGATTTGCTGCCCTCATTTTATTTATTTTTTTTTCGTTTAAAATCCGTTGTCTTCTGTTATGTTCATTGTTCTTTTGTTTTCATGAATCATCGATTATTTTTAGACTTCGACGGTTATTCTTTGGATTTCTACTTTTTGCATTCATTTCCCTTTCACTTCTCAGTCATACCGTTAATTTGGGAGAGGCTTTTTACATAGATATTATTTTGTTTCCTCCAATGTTCTTCTATTAAACCCCTCATTCTTCCAGGAATTTAAGCATTCTCTCTCTCTCTCGCTCATTAATGCCCTGCCTTCATTTTGGACTGGTTACACTTTGGACTGGTTACATTTATCTTTGAGTCCATCCACGTTCGTCTACAAATGCCTCATTGTTTTAGATGCTGACGTGTTATTCTTCTCTCTTTAGCGATCTTCATATCTATTCTCCTTTGGTCATCCTTGTTTCCCCTTCACATCATCAAACGTTCTTTTTTTGCGCCTTTTATTATTATTATTATTATTATTGTTGTTGTTGTTGTTGTTATCATTATTATTATTATTATTATTAGTAGTAGTAGTAGTAGTAGTATTTTATTATTAATTTGTTATCTCCAATGCCATTTAACTTGTGTAAGGTTTCTTTTGTTGACCTTTTACATTTAAGTCATTCTATATTGTTTCGACATCTAATGTTATTTTTCCTCCAGTGATGTATTTTTGCTATATCCTCATTATTTTCTTCCTTATTTTGAATTTCCTACATTTATATTTTCTTCTCTGTTATCAGCGTTAGTATATTTCTCTTCTTCTTATTCTGTATATTTCTTCTTTCGCTTTCATACTCATTTGCTTGTTGCATTCTCTTTCGTTTCGGCTTTTATTCTTCTTTCACAGTTCTTCGTTTCTTGGCTAAATATTCGCTGTGCCTTTATGTCTGTTCTTGGCCTCCACAAATGTTTGCTTGCTGGGGCCTTCAGTTCTTGTGTCCCCCACGTATTCTTGTCTCGCTTCCATGGATGTTCGTCTCGGCCAATTATTCCTTGTGCTTTTACACCGGTTCTTCCGCTTCAAGAAATGCTAGCCAGTTGGACCCTTTTATTCTTTAGTCTTTCTTATATTCATTCTTGACCGGAAGGCAACTAAAGAGCGCAGTGCTTCCGTTCTTCACAATTTAAACTTGCACTAGTTCACCCTGACCTGCCATTGTCCTCATGCTTTTCCTTTCCCTTGAACTACCACCTTATTAGTCGATCAGGTAACAACTAAGATACTCCTGCAGTTGTGATAAGGTTAAATCCTGTGGTTGGCGTATCTTCTTTGATGACGCTTGTACATGCGATAAGTATTAACTTTTCTTAACTTTACCCTCAAATTATTATTATTACTATTACTTTTGGCGATTATAAAGACGTTCGTCTCTCAGTTATTTGTTGTGCTTTTGAGTCTGTTCATTTGCTTCGTTAAAATTTTTGCTTGCTGGACTCTCTTATGTGTTGTCAACATTCGTCTCAGACTTTTGTGGCTTCGTTTCTGTGTCATATTTGCCATCTATTCTGTAGATTCGTTAAAATATCTGCGCACTGAATTCCTTTTTGCCATTTCATTCATCTCTCTCTTTGTGCCTCCGGTTCTGTGTCACACTTGCCATCTGTGTAGTTTACATTTACTCACCTCTCAATTCTGTGTCTACTTTTCTGTTTAGCTCTTGTGATCGGTGTCGTTTAAGTTATATAGATCAAATGAATGAAATGCCAAGGATGTCTCAGATGTGTATTACAAGCTGCAGTCCACACTTCTTTGCCTCATTCTCTACCCGACTTCCTTGCTGGTTAAATCTCGTGGTCCGCTTTTGGAATACGCACAGCTAAGTGCCTTGTTTCATTGTTTTGTGTGTGTGTGTGTGTGTGTGTGTGTGTGTGTGTGTGTGTGTGTGTGTGTGTGTGTGTGTGTGATTACAACAGTCTGACAGTCCTGCGTCTAGGTGAGCGATCTGTTTGGCTGCTAATTGTAGTTTGTACAGTGTAAATACGTTTTGTTTTACGTCTGTGAGATTGTTTTCATATGTGTGTTTTATTTCCAGTATTAGTTTTGCTTGATGGATGGTCCTGAAGCGACCCATTTTATTCCTATGTGATCTCTATGACTGTGTTGAATGATTTAGAGGGCGATTTTCAATGCTTTAAGGTAATATATATATATATATATATATATATATATATATATATATATATATATATATATATATATATATATATATATATATATATATATATATACTGTTTCTATTTGGTTCCCTCGTCCCTTTCTCCTAGATTCCCTGTTACTTCCGCTGTGTCTTCCCGGAGGGTCTGACGAAGTACCCTCAAAAAACCACATTAATTTGTCTTTCCTCAATTTATTTTTTCTATGCCAGAATTATTTGAGTAATAATGGATTATGGTAGTTTTTTTCACTGTATTAGTGCTCCAGTATTTTATAACTGTAAACGATACCTATATTCGTGAACTAAGTGATTACCTCAACGCTTGTTTACGTTTTCAACATCAGATGACTTTTGTTGTTTTTGCTTAACAGCAATGTTTCTATTTACATTAAGTTTTACTGCGAAGTATCATTCCTATTTTTGACAGGTAAGATTTGCAAGCATGATTAATATTCTGTAGACAAGTATCATACTGTACCTGTGAGTTGTTGTTTATTGTGTAGCGGTATGCTTTTGTATTTTAAGTATAGTCAGACTTTTGTTCTTCCATTCAAGATATCTGTAATTTTACCCTTGTAATTAACTGTATTAACCTAACTTATATTTAGGTACGGTATAAAATCAGTTAGATGGGTTCTAGAATCGAAAAGAGTGTACTGAGATGATATGGCCGTATGGAGAGAATGGATAACAACAGAATGGTGAAAAGGGTATACTTGAGTGAATTTGAAGGAGGGAGGAGGCGAGGTAGGCCAAGGAGAAGGTGAAGGGTTATGGTGGATGAGTGTGTGAGGAAGAGAGGTATGGAAGTCGATGAGGCTAGGGATCTAACAAGAGATCGAGCTGGCCGGATGAATGTTGTGAGAAGTGCATGGTCAGGGACTTGGCACCCCTTTTTAACGTGACAGCGTCCGGATTGACCCTATCAGATACTTTTATGTGAAGCTATAGAATGTGGTGAATGTTTTTGGCGTATCAGATAGAGCCAGGCTTACGGGGGCTTGAATGGTGAGTGCTACTAAACCAACCACAACTTGTTGCATAATATTTTTTTAGTATTAATTGATTCTTTGTATAATCTGTGTTATAAAACAGGAAACTTTTATACCGTGTTCGTGTTCTGACATTTCATTGTTCTTATATTTCAGGTGATGATATACGGTATATTTTTTTTATCATTCCAGAAAACAGTTAGCATCCAATTCTTCGTAGCAGATTATTAACAGATTAAAAACATATCCTTAGCAGGTGTACATTACAAACCAGATGGTATTATTCCTGTACAGTTTAGCTGCAGCAAAACCTTCATATGTAACTACTATGTATATTTTAATTATTTTGCTAGCAGATATTGTAAAACTAACTGCATGTTGTTTTATTATCTCTTCCAAGTTTTTGATCAATAATATTTGATTATTTTCTCTGATAAGTCTTCCAAGCAACTTTGAATGTCAGAATGCCCCAGAACATTATTATTTGTGTACTCTGCTCTGGTAGCTTCACTGGATCCATTTATATGAACCTCTCCTTTGTTTGCAGGATGTGCAAACTACGTCAGAACCAAAATGTGGAGCTGACCGAGGGTGTTAACAAAATTACGTTTTACCCGAAAGGTTGATGTGCTGGAGGAGTTTATTACGAATTATGTCGGACATAATATGGAAGGGAGTGCCATTGCTCGGCCAACAACTGGTGCTGTCCACGGTGACAGTACTGTTGGCCATCCTCCTCACACTGTAGTTAATTCTCCCTCCATCATGCTGTATGAGTTCCAGCCAGTGTGGAATGGCATAATGTTGACGAGAAAAGGGAGCATCGTTCCAGTTACTACGTATAGTAAATATCAGATTCTTGAAGAAAAACATGAAGAGCTCCATGAGTCATGAGTTGTGGGGGACTCCATCGTCCATGGTCAATTGGTAGAATATTGCTGCAGGACACCCCTTGAAAGAAAGCGATTTTGTATTCCAGGCGCAGGAGTAGAGGACGTAACACACTGCTGATGTTTCCTTTGAGAATGCAGCCTCGTTATTGTTCACAAAAGTACGAATGGTATACGAACCCGATCAGTGGAGCTGATGGAGAAATTCAGAAAGACGATCCGGTGCTACAAGAACAATAACTACATTTTACTTTCAGGTATACTCCCAAGGATTGATGCAGGGAATGCCTTCTTTTGTAAAGCCTCCAGTATAAATAAGAATATCAGATCACTTTGTTTCCATGAGGGCATGGAGCACATTGACACATGGAACCACTTTGACGAGCAGCAAACCAGTTTTCGAATGATGGATTACACTTGAATCGCATTGTTTCTGCCATTCTCTGTGATTTTCTTTCGTGACGCACTGTGTTATTTCTGGACAAAAAAAAAAAAAAAAAAAATCATCACGAGAGGTGAACGTAGGTATCATACGATCTGATAACACTGTAATTAATGTAAGCTCTTCACATCAGAAAGAAAAATACATTAAAACTATTCCTGTAAATGCATGTAGTTTGCGCATTAAATTGTCTGAATTAAGGGATCACGATTTTACTGAAAGTTATGATGTAATTAGTATATCAGAATCATAGTTAAATAATGAGCAAAAAGTTTTCTGACAGAGTTTAATTTACCAGGCAATCACATTTTCAGTGGTGAAAGAGAAGACAGGAAAGGGGGCAGAGTGCTGTTATATGTTAAATCAGGATTCAGTCCAGTCACAATTACCAAGCCATCTATAGAAAACAACGACAGTATTTACATTAAGTTCAGAAATGAGTTTTGTCATAAAGCTGCACTTGTGTTACTTTATCATTCATCCAGACAGCCACTCAACATAGCAAATGAAATTTACAGTCAAATTGCAGAAATCCGATCTATGCAAACACTATAATATTTGGCGATCTTAACTTACCAGTTCCAAAGTGGGGAGAAACCCTATCCTCACACATAGAGTTAGACCCATATAATATGAACTTGCAGGAAAGTTCATTATATCAATTTATAACTAATCCAACACGTCGATATAACAACGTAGATCTTGTCTTAGCTACATAAGAAAATTTTGTAAGCTCTATACTCATAATTATAGGAGATGAATTTAGTGCAAGCGATCATCATATAGTTACACTTAATCTTAAATTCAGTGAAGAAAGTATCAAGGCCAGTTATGAGAGTGCCCACCTATAAGAGGGTTAAGTTTAATAAAGGCAGCTGTAGATGCCAGTGATTGGCATCCCATCATTGAAACTTTAGATGTCAATGATGCATGGCAACTTTTAAAAGAAACTCAACAATGCAGTCAAGTGATATATTCCAATGCCCAAAAGAAGGCCTGTCAAAAATTCTGAATTCAAATGGTGGATTTTTAAACTTCTTTGTTAACAAAGAGTCTTGCTTATAATAAATATAACACCACAAAGAGTCAAAGGGATGAAAACAAATATGGCTCTCTTCAACAGAAAGCCAAAAATTACTTAAATGAAGTATAAAAAACCTTGAGGAACACGTTGGAGTAGGAGTAAATCAAATCCCAAAGAATTTTTCCATTACATTAGAAGCATGAAGGTAATAAAGGCTGTATGCTTAGACAAAAATTTATGAGTTTAGCAATTTCAGGGGACGAAATGGAACCAAAATGTTTGCTAATCAGAAAAAAAATGAATCTCATCCCTGTGTTCTCGTAAGTTTGCATTCAGTTCACATTCTTCATTCGATTTCACACTTCCCAACATATTTCGGACCGACTGTGCATACAGCTATAACTCCCACAATCAGACCCCTAATCACAGATAATGGAGAGCATACTGATGATGAAACTAAGGTGGCAAAGATTCTTAATACTGTATTTTCTTTGCATCAGTATTTTCAGTAGAAAATATGCATAGCATTCATGCAGCTTCCCCAGTTCCTATAGAAAAGGGCAACACATTCGGTGATACTGCAGTTCGTGAAAGCAATGTACTACCTGCAATTAGTAAATTGAAGGAGAACATAACACAAAATATTTCCACGCATATTAAAAGAACTACAAATGAAATCCCAAAGCTTTTATCTGAACTTTTTAACTTATCACTAAAATTCAGTAAGGTTCCACACAAATGGAAGATTGCAGATTTTATCCCGATATTCAAAAAGTGCAACAATGCACAACCAGAAAACTACCGCCATATCAGTTTAACATCAGTGGTTTGCAAAATTACTTGAAGTTATCAACAGACACAAGTTTATGAAACATTTAGGAACAATCTCATCAAAGATTTACAACATGATTTTCAGAAAAATCACTCCTACTTCACGAATCTGCTGGACTTTCTCATTGATATATTGAACATGTGCAATGAGACTAAATCTGTTGATATTGCCTGTCTCGATTTTCAAAAGGCTTTTGACAAAGTCTCACACTAAAGACTCCTTCAGAAGGTAAAGGCACATGGTTTCAGTGGTAGTGTGCTTGAGTGGATCAAAGACTGGCACACCAGACGAAAGTATTGAGTTGTAATAAATGGAAAACAGTGAAACTGATTAGACATTAAAAGTGGAGTGCCACAGGGTTCAGTGTTAGGTCCTTCTTTTTATTTTACCTAAATCATGTCAATGAACTATTATTTTGTAAGATTTCTAAATTAATTGATGATACTAAAATACATAACAGAGCAGACACAGTATTGCAGAGGTAGGCAATTTGGAGACATCTTGATCAACTGTTTATTTTGGACACAAACGTGGCAAATCGATTTCAGTTTTAATAAACATAAAATACTAAACATTGGCAGTAAAAACGTAAGGGCCAGTTATAACATGAATAATGCCCAACCATGAAAAAAACATAGAAGTTACAGTAACAAGTTATTTGAAAACAAACGAACAATCTACAGAAGCTACAGAAGCTGTATAATTCCTTAGTATGCCCCCATTTTGAGTATTGCATTCAGTTCTGGTTACTGTATTATAAAAAATATATGGAAAAACTTGAGAGAGTACAGCGATGGATGACAATGATGATACCTTGATTGCGAAATAACCACACGAGGAGCATTTAGAAGCCATGAATCCCTTCATCTTAACTAAATGCAGGTTACAAGGAGATTTAATTCAAGTATTCAAAGTATTCAAAGGACATGATTATATGGCAGTCGATAAATACTTCAGAGTTGATCACTCAAATTATACTATAGGAAAATGGCATAAAATTATTGGCAAACTATTTTAGTCACAAGAAGCCATGCATTTGTTCTTTAATGGAGTTGTAAGCATATCGGACAAACTGCTTTCCAGTGTAGTAAACTATGACACAGTACTAACCATCGCTTGGGTAAGTATCTGTCATTTAACCCCAAACGACGTACGTTCACTCCTGAATAGCACATTTCTGTGGTGTATATAATTTTTTTTTTTTTTTTTTTTTTTTTTTTTTTAGAGCCTGGATGATACAACCGCAGAACAACATCGACAAATATTGTTCAGTTTGTTATTTTCATTTTCAAGAAAGTAATGTTGAATGAAATTTCTTTCCTCTCTTTCCTAAGAAATTTTCATTAGAGCTTTTCAGTGCCGTATGATTGTCCTTCTCACTATGTCCGGCCGGATTTAGCTGGAGGGTTTGGTGGGTGGGGGGGGGGAGGAACCTTCCTGTTTTTTTTATCCTTGTCTTTAGCAGATAGAATATTTTTGTCAGTTATAATTTTGCATATAACAGATATCCACAAAAGGACCAACAGGTCTGTTGCTGTTTGCTTTCCTTTTTACTCATGTGTACTCTCTCTGCTTCTCGTCATCGCTGTCTTTGCTTCTACCCATTTCTTCTCCCACTCTTTCCTTCTCTCTCAGTCGGTATTTATTTACTTGTTCCCATCTAGGCGTCGCTCTTTTTGTCCTTCTTGTCGCTTCCTTTTTTTCTCTCTCACACTCCCTTTGTCACTTTGGATTTCTCTTTTTTTCCCCTTCCTGTCTTCTCGCTGCCTTTATCTTTTTCTTCTCCTTCCATTCCTTTGCTGCTGCTCCTCTGTGCTTTCTGACACTCCTTTCTTTTTCTTTGCTCGTTTCCCACTATTTATATCTGTCTTTTTTTCATTTCGTTCCTTTAATCTTCTGATACATCTTACTCCTTCCTCTTCTCCTGCTCATTTCTCCTTATCGGTTTCTTTGCCATTCCCTTTTCCTCTCTTTCAGTCTTCTCCTCTTCTGTCTTACGTTAAAATCTTTATTTTGGTTCGCAATCTTCTCATTATTCCTATCTATGTCCTTTTCCCTTTTCTCTCTTTCTGTCTTCTTGTTTTAACTTACATTCGTTTCATCATTCCTATCAGTGTCCTTCTCCCTTTTCTCTCTTTCAGTCTTCTTGTTTTATCCTTACATTCGTTTCATCATTCCCATCTGTGTCCTTCTCCCTTTTCTCTCTTTCAGTCATGTTTTTTTTTTTCTTCCTTACATTCGTTCCACTTTCAGTTTCCCCTCTCGTTATTGCCAAGTTTACCTCTCTCTCTCTCTCTCTCTCTCTCTAGTAATTGTTTTTCCATATTCTCTTCTCATTGATATCTTTGTTTTGATTTTCTTTTGTTCAGTCTGTCTTATGTTTTCGTTTACATTTATATGTTTTTTCTGTTCCCTCCTCTTTATTTCTGGGTTGATGTCTCCTATTCTCTCTCTCTCTCTCTCTCTCTCTCTCTCTCTCGCTACTGTTGTGTTTTCTTGTGCTTTCTTACAGTCCCTCATCATCATCACTATATTACTCTATACACACTTTTTCCCGCAATCTCCATTTTAAAGTCCTTTTTTTCTTCTTCTTTTTCTCATATGCTTCTACCTGTTGTTAATAAGTTTTTCCTTTTATGTTTCAATGTAGCTGTTCCGTCCCCATTCTTACTTAGTCTTCCTTCCCTAGCTCCCTCTGTTTCTTTATTCTCTTTCCTTTCTTAAACTTTTTCCTTTTGTCATAGCAGTTATGTTTCTCTGCTATTATTTTTTACACTTCTTCGTCTGGTCACTGTCGTTGTTTCTGTATCTTCTTTTCTGTCTTTTCTTTCTGCATCATGTTTCTCAGTCCTCCTTTCTCTTTTATTCTTATCTATCTGTTGCCAGACGCCATAATCCTGTAAGGGGTGGCCATTTGACTTTGAGTTATTTGTTTTACGGGGAGGGGCACTAACCCTCCACCAACAAACTTGTTGACACGTTGGGAGCACGTATGGTTTGGTTATATGGTTACCACCCAGCGTTGTAAATGGTTTCTTGGCTTACAGGAAACCATTTGGCTTGTCACTCAATGTAAAGCCACCTGTAAAGGAAGGAGAAGCAATAAGAAGTGACAGGAAAGATGGGAGAAATAGGAAGAGAGGAGGGCAGGCACAGAAAAAGAACGATAAATCCTAAGGAAGAATAGTGGTGTCGCCTTCCGAGGGCCTCTTAAAGGCAATAGGTCCTAAGTTTATTTTATTGCATAATATCAATGCTCAAGCATTGTATTTCGTATAGAAATATTTAAATGAAGTTGTCTAGATATGTAATCCTTAAAAAAAAAAACGTTAAAATGAATATTTTCATGAATCTGTCGTCCATGACGCATCGTGTGTATTGTTTGATAACACTCGGGACCGAAGACGTCTTATGAGGATGAGTGGCCGCCCAAGTTTCAGCCAATCACGAGCGTCGTGACGTCATTGCTCGACCAATCACAGCACAGCGCGCCAACTCTAGCACTAGGCAGCAGAGTTAAATTGTTTCACACTTGCATCTTTCATTACTGTGATTTATTATTTTTAAATGATGAATGTACATGCACAGTCAACCTCAGAAGATATTGCCGCTCCATCTGGTGCAACAAAAAGGCCTTGGAACGAAGAGGAGTGGTCAAGAGTGAAAGCTAAAAAGCTGTGCAATCTGGGACAAGCTTACATCTCACGAAACACACCAAAGAATGTAGGCACGACAGGTAGGCAGGTTGAATGGTTTAAACCGACTGGTTAAATCGTTTCTCTCTCTCTCTCTCACTCTCTCTCTCTTTTATTAAACCGACTGGTTAAATTTTTTTTTTCTTATTTAGAAAACTGTTTTTATGGATTGTTTTTTTATCTTTGCTTTTGATCTGAAGATTTTTAGAGACATTTCAGTGTAATCTAATTATTGCAGTGCCTACAGGTTAAGAAACCTTTTTCTAGACAGTCCCACACCCTTGTACACGTCTCCACACCCTCCTAAACGGTCTCATAACCTTTCTAGACGTTCTCAAACTCTTCTAGACGTCCCCACAGCCTTTGACACGGTCCCACAGCCTTTAATAAGTCCCAGCAACATTCTACATCAGTGGTTCCCAACCTTTTTCATTACATTACCCGTTTACTGACTTCTTCAAGTTTTTGTTACCCACATCATCAAGTGTAAGTACAGTAGTATATATCTATGATAAAATAAATAGATAAGGGTTATCAAAAAATATACTGAAGGCTTGATGTTTTATTTCTGTTTATATAATCTCAGTTTTTACATGTATGTATGAGTAAATACTTTAACTTTTCAATGAACTGAATTCCAAATAAAAACTAAAAATATATATGACCATACCGGTACTCTCATTACTTACATACCTTCAGGAAAAAAATATATATCTTATTGAATATAACTTTATTCTCATCCTTCCATTACCCACTCAAATTATCCAAATTACCCACTTGTGGGTAACTATCCATAGGTTGGAAACCACTGTTCTACATGATCCCACAGCCTTCTACACCTCCTAGAGGCTTCTAGACTGCCCCACAACCTTCAACACTTCCCCACAACATTATTATCGGATGGATTTTTTGGAGAGAGTATAACATAGAATGCCTAAGGTGATACACAAGAAACTCTTCCTATTAGGACAGGATGAAAAGGCTAAATTTACACTCCTTAGTAAGACGTAGAGTTGGGGCGATATGACTGAAGTGTACAAATTGTTTAAAGGTATCAACAAGGTAGATATAAATAGTGTTAAAAAATCACAATCACGATCATTTACGTTTACAAGAGAAATAGGCAGACACTGGTTTGGAAATAGGGTGGTTGACATGTGGATCGGGCTTCCTAATAATGTACTTAATGCCAATACTTTGGACAAATTTAAAAATAGGTTAGACAAGCATATGACAGAAGATGGTTGGGTATAATTTGTAAATGAGCTTCCTAGTGTGTGTGTCTGCAGGGATTTTGCAGTCATCCAAATTATCTTGTGTTATGGAAATGAGATCATATCGATTGTTTTGATATTGAGGTGTATTTACAGTACACTGCAAATGGTTGCTTAAGCAAGGATCCAAGGAAAACTTAAGAACCTTCTTGCCTGGTTTTCATTTACGAATGGGTCACCGTAACACTGTTAAGACACGACCAGATATTTTCACTTATGACTGTGCTGCAGTGCACCAATTATAACAGCTAAGCTGTAACGTTTTGTTGCAGTAAAGAAAAGTAAAAAAACAATAGACCACTTCATAGTTATATATTACGAGCGACTTGCCATTGACACACACCCTTCCACTGTCAGAGCAGGAACTGAACTAAACCACAAGTCAAAACAAGATATAGAGGAAGCAGTATGGCTTTTGGCTTGCTTGTTGCAAACAGATATAAATCATTAGTACGTTGTTAGGGTAACATGGGGAAGGGTCAGTGGCTCACTCGTTTATGGGCTTTCTTCGTGAGTCTGCGGTCCCGGGTTCGCGCTCCATCCACGCCTGGCTTCCCCGCCCCAACAAGCACAACCCCTGTCTGTGCCCTGGTGGCTGAGTCAGTGGCTAAGCACTACCAGTCCTAGGGGTGGAGGATACTCTCCCCCAGTGGAAGTGTGGGTTTTGCTGTGACACACAGTATGATAAAACTCATGGCTTGTGTAAAGCGACCCTTGACAAAAACTACATACTGTACTTCCAGTGGGATGATGTGACGGTTGTCCCGTATGCACGTCCCCATACCAAGCACTGATTACACTCCATCCCATCCGTGGACGTAGGCGAGGACAAAAAAATATATATATATTAACATTTGTTTGTTCTATGGGTAAATAAATATATATAATCAATAATTAGTTGTTGGCACATTACTGAATGTATTTACGATTAATATAGAAAACATTACAACAAAAAGAAGATTAAAAGCAGAAAGAATGTTTTTATTTTTAAAAAGCCCGTGGTTTTTGTTTTCTAAACCATTTTTTCCCCTCACCCTGCAGGTAGGTGAACCTTGTCAGTGCAAAAACAAGTGTTTTGAACTCATTGGAATGGATAATATTCAACAGTTATTTAAAGACTTTTGTGCACTGGGTGCTACAACCTTCAAAATGCATTCATTCAGAGCCAAGCTGATGTGTGTCACACGAAGAGGCGACGAACAGAAAACCCTCAGAAAATGCGTAATAATCATAAAAATTTTATTGTTACTGTTGATAACATCCATGTGACTGTGTGCAAAAAAGCTTTCCTCAGCATCTATGGATTAAGCCGGAGTCGTGTGGATACTGCCTGTGTATTACAAAAATCCAGTAATGGCGTACCATTGCCTGACTTAAGGGACAAATCTGGAAGTCATAACAAAGTTGGAGCAGATAACCTTGCAGTAATTATGGAGCATGTGAGGTCCACCCCAACTGTCACCAGTCACTATTCACGCAGGACATCACCCAACGTGCAGTACTTTCAACCAGAAATCAAAACAAAACAGCAACTCTATGATCTCTATAAGGTGTGGCTTCAAGAAAAACACCCTGGCATGGAACCTGTCACCTTTCATTATTACGTAGACGTCTTAAAGAAACACTTTAGTAAACTGAGCTTCATCCGGCCAAAGAGTGACACCTGTAAGCGATGTGATAACTTCAATATCATGATGAAAGACCCAACACTGAATGAAGATAGGTGTGCTGACCAGAAGGAAAGGGAGCTTCACCACATCATGGCAGCGCAAGGGTACAACTTGCCAAAGAAGATACTGGAGAATACAGGTGACGATGTGATGGTTGTTTGCATGGACCTTCAGCAGGCACTCCCAACCCCTAAACTGAGTACCAGTCAGGCATTTTACAAGAGGAAGCTGTGGACTTTGAACTTCTGTGTGGATGACTACCACAGTGGCACCGGTCATATGTTTAGCCTATGTGGGACGAGACAACAGCAAAGAGAGGAGCATGTGAAATTGCAAGCTGCATAAATACTTTTATCAAGACCTTCGTCCCACCCACTGTTAGGAAATTTGCATATTTTCGGATAACTGTCCTGGGCAAAACAAAAATTTTACCCTCATTGTGTTCTACCTCTACCTGATTCATTGTGGTCGTTTCAGTGAGGTGGTACACATATATTTCCAATCTGGCCATACTTACATGCAAGCAGACCGTGATTTTGCCATCATTGATAAAGCTAAGAGAAGCTACCAGTACCTGTACACTCCGGACGACTACATCAACCTTGTCAAGACCTGCAAGCAGAAAAACAAGTTTGCTGTTCGCAAGATGTCTCAAGAGGAATTTCTCGATTGGGATGTCCTGAAAGCATATGTAACGAAAAGGACCACCCCTCAAGTTGCTTTCCTTGGTTCCTGCTCTTTCGTGTTACTGACAACTTCTGTCAGGGGTACGGATGTGGAGACACCTACAACAGTTATGAGCTTCACATGGATGCCAAGGTAAATATCATGAAGGGATCTTCAAGGGTCGATGCTGCAGCCAGATTCGATCTCAGCACTGTCCCTGTGCCACGAAAGTATCTTGCCCCACTGCCCCTCAACCCTGCCAAGCTCAAGGACCTCAGGGAGCTCCTCCCAGGTCTAGTGCCGACGTACGTCATGGATCACTACTGGACTAACATCATCGGCGAAGTGGACAGCAGCAATAATGTCGAGGAGACAGACGACCCAGAAGTCATGTTCAGTCAAGTGTTTGACTACTAAGGTATACTGTGCACCTGTATCCTACTGTGGTATAACTTTGACGTATTATTTATTATACATTGTTAATTCGTGTGTTTACTGGTATGTATTAGGATATATTGGAAACTTGCTATGCTATGGTTGTGAAAATGATGGTAGGATGTATTGTTTTCATTAAGTTTTTAAAAGGAGAAAATTGAAATGATGAGTCGACTAACAGTGTTATGTGTGCCATAAAATACATAATATCCTATTTCACTGTACCTCGTGTAAAACATTATTTATTTCATAAATGTTTATATATGTGACCCCATTGGTAAGAGCTGTGATTTATATAACGTTATGACTTGTAAATGTGTTATTTTATCTTCAGTTAGTTTATCTGCAACTACTGTATATATGGGAACATGAATTTTAACTTTGGGTAATATGGTTTTACAAAAATTTATATTAATTTACTTATGAGACTAGTTTGACAGTATTTTTGATAACCAATGGCTGTCTTTACTTTTGTTTTAATCGAAGTACCTGTAAGACTGGATCATTATTTTCATTGCCAATATTTTCTTTCATTCACTAAAGCAGTCTGCCTTTACATCTTCTGCTTCTTCTCCTTCTTTTTTTTCTCCTTCTCCTTCCTCTTCTTCTTCTTCTACTTCTTATTGGTTATTACTCAATTTTGTTTAGGTAAATTATCACTATTGGCCTTTCACTCCAGCCGAGCCACGATTCTGTCTTCTTGTACCATAACCGGTAAAACAAATAGCAAAAGACGTTAACACACATTTTTCTGTTCATTTTGATGACAATACTCCAAAACTATAATTTTCCCTGTTATCTCCCTCTGACAAAAAGCCCAGTAATTAAAAAGAGCAAAGTGAGGCCTTGTTCAAGTGAAAGTGAAAGGGTAATAGTTACTAGAGTTGTCATTAGTCTTGTTCTCGTTTTACGCTTGTTAGCATTCATTCATGTAACCGTATTTCCTAACTTTTGTACATCATGAAGCAAACACACAATCATTAATTTTTTTCTTTAATTAGTGCTAAGCAGCTAAAGGAATATCATGATAATATTTTTAATTCTCTCTCTCTCTCTCTCTCTCTCTCTCTCTCTCTCTCTCTCTCTCTCTCTCTCTCTCTCACGGAGCGTTCGTGTGATTCTCTCTTTCACAGAGCGTTCATGTTATCCGCCCCCCCCCCTCTCTCTCTCTCTCTCTCTCTCTCTCGTTTTGGCTTCATCTGCTGGTGGTCAAGAAACAGCGGGTGTTTTGTGTTTATGTATGTCTCACTAGCCTATATAATTTTAGAAATATAATATTAAAGTTCCTGTAAAAACTATTTTACTGCTATGCTAATACTATGAAAGGAAAAGTGTTTTTTATACATCATATACTACTGTTTTCTTAATGCTAATCCGCATTAGTAGCAATGCCTGGTGAGTGGTTCGAGAAAAGAGTACCGTTGAAGAGGCTAGAGAATGACTAGGGAAGGCCTTAGGAATGGTTGGGGAAGAAGCTGGGAATGGTTGGGTGAGAGGCTGGGAATGGTTGGGGAAGAAGCTGGGAATGGTTGGGGAAGAGGCTAGGAACGGCTGGGGAAGAAGCTGGGAATGGTTGGGGAAGAAGCTGGGAAATAGTAAAGACAATAATGAGAAGTATTTGAATGTCAAATGGACGCACCATACGTCAGTTATTTTGACAGACTGATCAGCTGACGACGGGAAGGAGTGACTTCATCATTCCTAAGCACGCTTGTATTCGTTACCTCCCGGCCCGCCGGTGGTGAGACATTGTTTTCTATGGATAGCTACTGAAATAAAGGTCCGTCTAGATGGCAACACTCCCACCGGTGCCTGAAGCGTCTTATGAGCTTCCTTCAAAGGTCACCGAAACAGAAATTTAATAAACATTTCCTCAGATCAGTGTTTGTGGCGATAAGACGCCTTCGGAAGGCGGCGCCGGTTTAAGCAGCACTACATCAAGTGATTGGATGATGGTCGCCACCACCTACCACTTCAGCTTTGTTGGTCTCCATTTTTATGTATTACTTCTCTTTCGTTATGCTTGTGCATATTCCTTTCCATCATTCCCATGCTTTTGTTTCCTTCCTCTTACAACTCCCACACTATTTCTCTGTTTGTCTCACTTTCTCCTTTAACTACTTTCCCTTGCTTTGTCGCATGTTTTTGTCTACTTTTTTCTCACACCCTCCATGTCAGGCGTATTTCTGTGTCTCATTTTCTCTCTTTCACTCATGTTTCTCTCACTTTTTTTTCATCACTCATTTTTCCTCATTATTCATGTTTCCCTATTTCCTTTCCACGCTGACACTTTTTTTTTTTCTCTTTAAAATTAATTTCCCTGTCTCCTTTTGTCACTTGTACTCTCCTTCTCTTTCATTACAGTCATATTTTATTTCCACCCTTCTGTCTTTCACATTTTTTCTTCTCTTTAACGCTATGCTTGCCCCTGATACTTCCTCCTCTCACTTCGTTATCATGAAATCTCTCTCTCTCTCTCTCTCTCTCTCTCTCTCTCTCTCTCTCTCTCTCTTTCTATCATACCGTCCTCGTCATTTCTCCCTGCAAGCGTGGACTATTATATTTCTCACCGTGTTATTTGTTCTCTCTTTTTCTAATGTCTTTATTATCGGTCTCCCCTCACGCCCTCCCGCTCATTTACCTTTGTCTATAACCTGTTTCCTTTTTTTTTTTTTTCTTCCAAAATTACAGTTTCTTTCTCTATTTTCGCTTCACTAAGATGACGTCCTTTTGTAGCGGGAACCCCTCTAGCAGCGGCCCGGTCAGTCATTTACACCCTAACAGTTTTCACACACAGGGTGCTTCACCCAATTAAGCCTCAGTGATGCTTCAGTTTAACGTACCCCATATTATCCTGCATCTGTCTAAGAGTTCTGTTCTTATTCGATTTCTCCTAGGACCTTACGACTTTTTTCAACTTATGGGGTTACTTTTGGTACTGGGGTTATAAGAACACACACACACACACACACACACACACACACACACACACACACACACACACACACACACACAATTACTGATGCTTCAGCCTGAGTATGTCATGTTTTATTTTAATGTCATTCGGTCATTTCGTCGAGCTTTGAATGGTGTTTTTGGTTTGGAAGAGTTAAGTATCGCCTCCATTCACTGCTTCACTAAGAGAGAGGTCTTACGATATTTGATAAAAACCGTCTGGCAATAGGAAGCATAAAATGTGAAAAAGACTTCATTGTAATTAGGAGGTTAATCCACGCAATGAAATGAAGTCTTTTTAATTAAGTTTTGCTACGACCAGACGGGAGATCCAGCATAACGACGGCGCTTAAAGAACCTAGTAACTTCTTACATATAATAACATTTTATTCTCCTCTCGCAACGATGACGGGTTTTCACTCAGCTCATGGGAACCTCTTGTACTGATTGAGCTAGAACCATTACGGTATGCCTTCAAAACCCTTGCAACTTGAGATGGTACTGTTGATCCTGCAACTGATATTTCCAAACGATTTTATTCAGCTCAGGAGAGAGGCCTTTCGAACTGCAAACGTTAGATGTTACCTTAATAAACCCGTTCAGTTCAAGAGGTTTATACCTAAGATGAAAAAAAAGAAAAAACAGTAGTCTACAGGTAGCAAGAAGGAAGTAAACTAAGACGTCATCAGACTGAACGGTCACTGCCTCCCAGATTTTCGTTTTATTGCTCTCTTGTTATTAGTTATCCATACCTCTTTTCCTTTACAATCTCTGGCTTCTATGACTCATTTTTAGTTAAATAAAATCGTCTGGTTTTAACTGGAATACGATACTTGAATCGTCACAATCATGGATCTTATTGGTGACTTAAAAATACTGTTCTTGTAACTCATTTAGCTGAACACCATCGTCTGGCGTTTGCTGCAATACACTTCTCAAGTTGCTTCAACCAAGAAAAGTTAATTATAATAGTATTAGCATCTTCAGCCTCCAGTAACTCACTTTCATCCAAATAAAATCGTCTGGCGGCAGCTAAAATAACAAGTAGCTTATAGACAGTGGTGGGACCAAATGGGGTTTCGTTAATTTAAGCACTGTACAAGCCTTCTTTAACTAGATAGGCATTGCGTGCCAAAATCCTTAGGAAGCTACATCGATGCACCACCTGAGGATGAGACAGACAGACTGGATCGTTGCTTGAGATGTTCAGGATAATATCTATCTATCTATCTATCTATCTATCTATATATATATATATATATATATATATATATATATATATATATATATATATATATATATATATATATCCAGAACAAGAAAGTGTTAAGTATATCTTTCACCTTCGTTTGTCTTTGTCGGTTTTTGTCCTCCTCTTTTTTCCAATGCCTAACTTGAAATAACTTTATTCTGACTCATTCTCCTTCCCACTCACCCATTCCCTAATTCACTCTCTCTCTCTCTCTCTCTCTCTCTCTCTCTCACTTCCAGTCTCTTGTCTTCTCTATCCTTCTCACACTTTATCTTTTTTCTTATCATTCCTCTCTTCTCAACTCTTTATGCTCTCTCTCCTCTCCATTCTCATTATCCCTCAAACTATCATTATCCCACCCCCATCCATCTCTCTCCAGTTCCTCTTTCCCACTCCTCCTGTTTCGTCATAATTCTCCCCTCTCTCTCCCCTCCTTTCCACTCCCCTTTTCACCATCATTACTCCAATCTCTCTCCCCTCATTTTCCTCCCCCTTTCCCCCCTCTCACCTCCACCCCTCTTCCCCTTGTCCTATCGGTCGTGGAAAGCAAGGTGGTAAGCAGTAAAGTCAGTGATGTTGATCGTACTCACTCTCTCTCTCTCTCTCTCTCTCTCTCTCTCTCTTGGTCTGCCTGGCAATAAAGTGTTGCCGGTCGTAGTGATCTCACACAGTACAGTTCTTCCTCTGTGCCTCATCCTGTCTCTGTCTCATCCTGCTTCTCCCTGCCTCATCATTCGTCTCTGCCTCATCCTGCTTTTCTTTGTTTTACTCTACCCCTCTCTTCCTCATCCTGCCTGTCTCATTCTACCTCTCTCGCCTCAACCTGTCTCTTCCTGTCTTATTCTCTTATCCTGCTTAAGCCTGTGCTGCCTTGTCCTTCACCGCTCATTCTGTTAAACTGCAGTGCTTCACTGTAGTCGCGGCGCGCGACTCTGAGGTTGTCATTATCGTGCCCTGGCAACCAACCCGTCAATTGTGCGTCCGATTTCCTCTACATGATACTCTTGTGACTGGTGTATATGTCCGTGTATAATAATATTCGTGTATAATAATATGATTCGTGAAAAACATGATACGAAATCGGACGCACTGTTAAAAAGTAAGATGCCAGGGTACGAACATGACAACCTCAGAGTCGTGCACCACGACTATAGCCAATCTTGCTCCATCCCTATCATAAACCTAGCACACACACACACACACACACACACACACACACACACACACACACAACTAGCCGTAATCTTGTTGCCTCACTGACTACCCATTCTCACTTTTCTCATTGTCTTTCTCAAACTCAGCACAGACCACAACCTTCCCTCTGCTTTTGCTTCACGTTGCCTCACCATTGCTAACTCTGCCTCACTCTGCATCACTTTGCCTCACTCTTCCTTTCTCGGCTTACCTCAGACCTGATACACGCAATGCAGCCTTCTCCCTCTTTTCATTATTTTACTTGTCACCCTGCCTCATTCTGCCTTGTTCATCCCTACTCTCTCACTCTGCCTCACGCTACCTTACCCGTCCTTACTTCCACACCCTGCCTCACTCTGTCTCGCCCTGCCTTACTCTCTCACTTACTCTCTCACCTTCCCCACTTTGTGTCACCTTGTCTCACTCTTACCCTGCCTCACTTTTCTGTGTTCTCTCATTCTGCCTCACCATACCTTACCCTCACATTTTGTCTCATTGTACTTGACTCTCATTCTGCCTCACTGTGTCTTGTTTTCTCATTTTGCCTCACTATGTCTTACTCTCTTACCTTCCTTCACTTAGCTTTACTCCTACCCAGCCTCACTGCCTTACGCTGCCTCAACTTCCCTTACTCTATCACCCTGTCTCACTCTGCCTTCCTGCCTTGCTCTCTCACCCTTTCTCACTCGGCTTAATCTGGTTAACCCTAATGAAGAGGACGCGAGGATGAGGGGGTTGTAAAGGAAACTGCGGCATTAATAGCGAGGGCAATGTGGCTAAAAGAATTGTGCAGTGTGTAGTGCGAGTACAAATGAGGTATAATGTAAATGAGGTATGTAGATAAATGTGTGTGTGTGTGTGTGTGTGTGTGTGTGTGTGTGTGTGTGTGTGTGTGTGTGTGTGTGTGTGTGTGTGTGTGTGTGTGTGTGTGTGTGGAGGGGTCTGTTTTTGCTTATATTAGTTCACATTACCGGTGTAATAAAATTTCTTGTGTCTTAATCTCCTATCACAACACAGTATTCAAGATAGCAGGATGGTAATTTTATGCCTAGTAAAGCAAATACCTAACGCGAACAATGCATACACCATGCAATTTTATTTAACATGAAAGAGACATGTACTATAAAGGTCAATATTTAACCTCTTCGGCCCGAAGACATCATTTCGACATCATTTTCACTGTTATTGTGCGATTTTATTCAGTTTAGGAGTAACTGAGTATGTATCTATTCCCTCCAGTTAGATAATTCCCTTCTAAGCTGCATTAAGTCCCCTGGTGCCAGGAAGACAATTATAAAATGGATCATGGCTGTGAATGGGTCAAGTTTCTTTCTGTTCATTGGCCGACAAAAACAACAGCTTTATCCAGACGATTATATTCAAGTTGGACTTTTCGAACAGGAGGGGGTTAGATACAGCCTTCATTAACGTTCCATCATCAAACGTGAATCCCCCTAACCTACATCCAATCGCCTAGAGATGGCAGGATTTTACCACTAACAACGTGATCAGATTCAAGGGGTGAATATTCCTACCATCAGCTCTGATTTAAACAGAAAAAAAAAGGGGGGGGGGGAGGGAGGGATGACGCAGTACCGACATCACGAGGCGGCTCAACTACCACGGTAAACAAATGTCCCTCTGATTCTTCCCTATCCTCCGAGAAGAGGATGGTTAACTAAAAAACTGTCTACTTTTACGCACCAAGGTTATAATTCCAGTTCTAGCTATTTACTGGCAGACAGGGGTAACAACTTTGGCTGGTACAGCATCCTCCCAACACTTACTAAGATTTAGCCCTAACTTGGCACATGAGATAAACTTAACCATCTTGTTGTTGGCTCAAGTGAGCGTGTAAACATGGAGGGTCGGACTAGGACTTTGGCAAGTAAATATTGGATGTTCTCACGAGTTATGTATTGTGTGTCTTTGGAGATTTCGTAACGTCTGTTCCTTAGCGATGTATCTTACACATTGTCCTTAGATTCCTCGTGTGTTTTTTTAATACAAAGTAAGTCTGTAGTAATATATATATAGATAGATAGATAGATAGATAGACAAGTAGACTGATAGATAGATGATAGATAAATATAGATTGATAGATAGATATAGATATATATAGAATGACAGCATAAAAGAGAACATCAAAAAAGGCATAAGTTGCTGAGAAAACTGCATCACTTTGTCTACCATGTCATTTAAGCCCATACCTCGGTTAAAGAAGCTCCGAAGCACCTCTTCCGTAGTAGTTTATTTCCACATAAATTTATCGCATAACGACCCAAAATAGCAGTCTCTCCATCCTGAATACCAGGCTCTAAACAGATTATCAGCAGAACACATTGCTACTGACGATGAAGAATACAAAGCCATAGTGTAGTTTTATTATGTCATTGAGCTACGTCAAATTAAGCTACAAGAATTGTGCCTCGTCTCTAGCGTTAATTTGTATTCGCATTAAAATAAACGGGACTTCTTTCTTATCCTTTGTCGTGCGCAGAAACGTGACACCTCATCACAGTACATCCACGCAGGGAAGGAAGACTGCCTGGAAAAAACATGTCCAAGTATTTCGCTCAAACATGAATTATATGATTATTCGCCAACAGCCCCTACTAATTTCAACTATTAGTATAACATAGCGTCCTGCTGTATATTAAGCTGAGTTGCACACATGAAGGTGGAAAGATAAAATGCCTTGTCCTCCGGCGATCTGCTACTCTACCCAACCATCCCTAAGTTCCGATACCATGGTGACTCACAAAGTATGCTGGTGCGTACACACACACACACACACACACACACACACACACACACACACACACACACACACACACACACACACAAGTAATAGTACGGAAGATTGCGTTTTTATACCGTCTGAAAATAGCAATATAAAATAACAGTTCACAAAATTAATACACAAATAGTATTAACCTCTTCAATCCAGTCACTTATATCTATTTTATTCTTACTTCCCCAGGGAATTATATTCAGGTTTGGAGAGACTTTTCGAGCATAGGAGGTTAGATGTAGGTTTTGTTTACTTAGCCACTACAGAAGGTGTATCCAAAAGTTTTTTAAAAAGTAATCGCAGGTTTGAAGAATTAAATTACTCAATGACGTCACGGCACTGAGGTAACTCATGTGCCCCGTTCAAGAGAAAGCAATAAGGAAACGCGCTAGGCGCCTCCAAAGCTCACGAAAACAGGACCAAGAGAAGACAGTCGGTGAGTTGCGTGGGAACTGTTTCTGTATAATGAAGCGAGCCTGCGCATGAAAGAAGACCCTAAACTTGCTGGAAGGGAAGGGCATGAGGGCAGGGCAGACGGCCGCATAGAGCCAGGGTGAAGGCCTGAAGTGTCGAGATGAACGCGGTGTACAGTGGGGGACAAAAGTTCGCCAAGTATTTCATCTCTTCTATTTCTCACTTTCCTCTTGCTAGATGGAGGCGGTAAACAATCGGGAGCAAAAGGTCGCTTAATATTTACCTCTTCTACTTCTCCCTTCCCTGTGCTAATTAAAGTTCCTAAGCCCAGAGGCTTGATATATTTCTGTTCTCATAGACGATCCTCTTTGACATGATGCTTCAGGGAAAAAAGTGACAGATTTGCCGTATCATAAGCCTGACGTCGATGCGCCAGTGAGGAGAGTGACAAACAGGCCCTAAGTGTGAAGTAAACACAGTGGAATAGGTATGATACGTCTGGACAGAAAGTGGTGGACGCGCCCTTTGTGTGAAGTAGATGGAGTGTAACAGATATGAACTGTCAGTGAAGAAGGTGACGGACAGTTCCTAAGTGTGAAGGAGACGCATTTGAATATATGTATGATGCGTCTGCTATGAAAGTGACGGACATCCCTGTAGTGGAATAGGCAGGATGCGTCAGGGATGAAGGTGACGGACATGCTCTACAATAAGAGTGAAGTCGACGCAGTGGTGTTGCAGCCGAAGTTTTGCCCACGACTGTAGGACTCCCCATGCCCCATTCTCCCTTGAACTTTTTTAACCTCGCGTCTTGGCTCCCAGCTCAGGCCAGGCCGCCCGCCAATCAAAACTTGAGACTAAATCTGGCCTGAATGTTATCATCCAATCACAGGACGGGAAATAACTCGGTGGGTATGAGTCTCCTGACGAATCAAAACTTGGCTGACAACTGGCATGGTGTTTTCCCGGTCAAAAGTTGGGGGAAGTCGCGTTATCTTTCTTGATGCATCCACGTTCGCTACAGGTCGCAAAGAAGATACACGAGGTCTCTCTCTCTCTCTCTCTCTCTCTCTCTCTCTCTCTCTCTCTCTCTCTCCATTTACATAATTCCTCTTTATCTCCTAATCCACTTCTCCACCTAAGTAACTTCACATCCCGCCCCTCGTCTTCCTTTCCTCATCCTTTCTCTATTAGCAGATTTTTTGTCTCTTCCTGTTTTGTCTGTAAAACGTGCGTAAGAGAGAGGAGGAAGGATAATGAAGAGAAAGGAGTGACGAGGGATAGAAGGAAATTGAGAAAAAAGAAAAGATAAGAGTAAGGAGAGAGAGAATAGGGCTGAAAGATGATGCGAAGGGGGAGAAGGAAGAATAGGGAGAAAATAGGGATAAAGAAGAGAGGCGGAGAGGAAGTAGTGGGAGAATATGGGAGAGAAAAAAGACAATGAAACAGAAGAATGAGGTTCGGAGGAACGACATGGAAAGGGCTCAAGGAGAGAGAGAGAGAGAGAGAGAGAGAGAGAGAGAGAGAGAGAGAGAGAGAGAGAGAGAGAGTTGTTATTGTTGTGCTATCCCAGGCAGTCTGATCGTGCAGACCCATCAACTACATGTAAGCAACCGCCCGTGCAGAGCCGTCCCCTGCCGTGAACCGATGTTCCCATGTGGAAACAGTGCTATGCCATAGCGAGGCCAGGGATTAGTGTGGAAGTTTAGTTCCTGGGTGGACAACGCATTTGCGTCTCTCCACCCAGTTAACAGGGCACCACAGTAGGTTCCATGTCGCTCCGTTATTTAGCTGTGTGATCACCACCCAGCTTTGTAAATGGTTCCCTGAGTTGCCGGAGACCACTTTGCTTGTCACCGAGCGAATAGCCACCTGAAGTGGCAAGAGGAGTAATATTTAGTGACAGGAAGGAAAGAAGAAACAGGAAGAGAGGAGGACAGACACAGAAAAAGCATGACAGATATGAAGGAAGAAGTAGGCAGTGCTCCATCAGATGAGTGGATGAAGGGTGCTCTCACCTACCGCAAGAGTGTTACATATGTACAGAGATTTAATGTCATTTGAGGTGATCCGACCATATTTCTACAAAACTAATTTACCAATAACAAAGATATAAGGATATCGATAGAGTGATAGATAGAGAACTGGCTGGTTTGAGTGGGTTATGGTTACGTATATGGGTGCTCACACACAGGTGAGAGTGAATGGAGATTTGAGTGATGAGTTTTCCGTGAATGTTTCTGTGCATCAGGGGTCAGTCTTGAGCCCTTTGTTGTTTTAGTGGTGTTTGAAGCCCTGCCACGTGACTTCAGAAGTATACTGCTGTGGGAGATATTGTATGCCTATGATTTGGAGTCGACTGCAGAGAATGAAAGGGAGGCGGAAGAAAGATTTAGGAAGTGGAAACGAAACGACAGATTGATACAGACAGACAGATATTGATAGATAGGTATGTAGATAGATAGAGAAGTAAACAGACAGACAGGTACTGTATATAACTGTGTGTATTGATTCAGAATGACAGATAAATATGCAAATGGAGCTCGACGGATACATAGACTTAAAGGTAAATATAGAGAGGCAAATATACAGAAAGACTTAGAGACACAGACATAAACAAAGAGGGTGGCGGTGGCCGAATCGGTAAAGAGATGGTCTGCTGTCCTAGTGAAGGTGGGTTTGAATCCGGCAGGGGCAGGGAACGGTTTAAGTTTTCAGATTTCTTTAAGTTCACTGCAGTGATCTACCATTAGACCCGCCGACATGTCGTAAAAACACCCCGCAAGTACCAGTACACCAGTCCTGTATGAGACAGCCCTGGCATCAATTCAATATGGACGGTGGGTGATAGCGTCGATCTGGTGACAAGTGGAGGTGCCTGGTAGGTAAGAGGACTCCTGGGTCTCAGAGAATGGGCTATTAAACCTATACCTGGAGTCGGACACATAAAACGATGGACAGACAAATTGACAGAGAACAACGGGAACATAAAGAGAGAGAGAGAGAGAGAGAGAGAGAGAGAGAGAGAGAGAATCAGACAGATCGACCAGTGCACAATGGAAGAAAGTATAATTTGTAGAGAGAAAGAGAGGAAGGAAGGTGCAGTCACAAGGCAATATGGACAGCCCTGATAAACGTAGAGAATAAGGAAGACTAAGAAAGAGGAAAGCAATGGACTAGGAGGCTGACAGAGATACAATAGAGAGAGAGAGAGAGAGAGAGAGAGAGAGAGAGAGAGAGAGAGAGAGAGAGAGAGAGAGGGGAGCTTATAGATAAGCAAATAAGTCTAAAGAAAAAGAAATTATTTCATAGACCCTCTGCGTAGGATGACTCATTTTTAATTATTTTTACCTCTTAGCGATTTCATTAAGCTTGGGGGAGGTTTGGAAAAGTGATAAAGTTTATTTAAGCTGATCTAATTGTCCATATAAAATTACAAAAACTGAACTTAAATAATTTTTCGCTATCAAGAACAGATAAGAAAAAAAGTTGCCAGAAGGAGAGAATGAAAGAGAACGAATAATGAAAAGCAAAGACAAAGGACACTAGGATATTATACATAGAAGCAAAGGAAAAGAAGAGAATTGTTGAGAGAAACTAGAAGGTAATAAAGATGAAGGTGGAAACAGAATACGGAGAATAAAAAAGTAAATTTAGAGGAAATGAAAGGAGGTGAGAGAGAGAGAGAGAGAGAGAGAGAGAGAGAGAGAGAGAGAGAGAGAGAGAGAGAGAGAGAGAGAGAGAGAACTCAAAAGAACATGGAGGTCGGAGAGATAAGAGAAGAGAAAGAGGAGTAAGAATTGGATGACCCCCAATAAAGTAGGCAATAAGAGGAGGAGGAGAGTGACAGTGGGACGTGGAGCAAGGGGCGAGGAGAGGAATGGGAGGTAGGAAGGAGAGTATGAGGCAGGAAAGAATGAAAGTGAGAGTCAGAGTGAGAGACAAACAAATATAAACAGCAAACAGTTTACTAGCACCGTCACCCTCAAATAAGTATTGGGTAAAACGTCCTTGATACTTAAATAATGAACATAGGTTAGGGAGATAGAAAAGATAGACTTGGCTTTCGCACTAACCATCAGTACACCCAAATGCTAACATTTCACGTATACCACATGGAGTATTAACTCTACACCATAACACAATATCATGAGCATAATGTCCTTAATTCCCATATAAACACACTAGGTAGGGAGGATGTATGGTGCAGCTACGGTGTTCTAACACTCAATATAACCAACAAATAATTGCTCAGATATTGTACATCACACATTAACACCATATAGAACACAATATTTTGAACATCAAGTTCTTAATTTTCATAACTATACAGAGGTGGTATGGTGAGGTTAGTGTATCCTCAAACGCTAACTTTTCAGGTACACCACACACTAACATCATAGCAGATCACCATATTTTGAATATATTTTTTAATTGACTTATACCCACAATGCGTTGGGAGATGGTATAATGACAGTAGGGGCTCATATTGACCGTCATCACAACAAACACAAACATCTCAGGTACGATAGGATCTAACACCATACGACAACACCATATAGGCTACCGAGTAGAATGTCCTTCAGTCCCATATATCCATTTTAGGAAGGGAGAGAGTGTAGTGAGGCTAGCGTGTTCTATTTACCTTAGAAGCAACCAAAGACGAACATGTCACTTACACCACATAAGACCATACCAGAGCACCATTTTCTAATATGATGTCATTAACTCGTGTAACCACTGTAGGTATGAAGGCGGTATGGTAAGGATAGGGTCTCCTCTTGTGTTCGTGCTCTGGGGTGTCCCTGTCGAGCATCACCTGAATTTGTCCCCAGAAGCATCACGTGACTTTTATCCTTTTCACCTGGCCTCGAGGCCAAGCTCGAAGCCAGGGCCAGTTATAAAGGCCGAGGCCTCGAAAATGTGGCCTCAAGACCATGAACAAAAGGTCTTGGCCAGGTCTCACTTGCTTGTTTGACAGACATATACCGGTATATATATATATATATATATATATATATATATATATATATATATATATATATATATATATATATATATATATATATATATATATATATATATATATACACCCCCCTGGGGGTAGGTTTTTTTTTCAAGAATACTCCCCCAGTATCCCTGCTTGTCGTAAAAGGCGACTAAAAGGGTTGGCGGAGGGTTAGTGCCCCTCCCCGGAAAATAACTAACTAAAAAAACAAACAACAAGCCTCGGACAAGGACTGACCAAACGATGACGACCAAGGACCGGACAAAGGACATGGTAATTGGAACTTGGAATGTAAGGGGAGCGAATGATGAGGTGAAAGAGAGATTGTCCAGGTGCTTGAGGGTGCGAAAGTGGATGTATGTGGAATAACTGAAACAAAATGGAGAGGAGAAAGTGTGAGAGAATGGGAGTATGGATGGGGTATATGTGCAGGAGTAGGTGAGAATGAGAGGGCAAAGGAAGGAGTATGTATAGTTGTCAGTAAAGATGGAAGAGGAGCATAAGACAGTATGGATCAGTTGGGTCAAGGATTGTGTGGGTAAAGTTGAAAGTTGGAATACAAATGTGGGCGATTGTGTGTGTCTATGCGCCAACGCAAGATCGTGCTAGAAGAGTGAGAGAAGAGTTCTGGACAAATGTAGAAGTGTGCATGGAAAAGTTTGGAAGGAATGAGAGAGTGTTTTGATTGGTGATATGAATGGTAAAGTTGGGAATGTGAAGGTGGATGGAATAGTTGGTGAGTGGGGTGTGCCTGCTGAGATAGATGAGAATGGGAGTGCGTTAGTGGACATTTGTGCTGGGAGGGGATTGGTGATAGCCAATACCCTCTTCAGGCATAAAATGATCCACAGGTATACATGGCGAGTGATGAGAAGGGTGGGTGGTGAACTGAATGAAAGGAAGGCAATGATTGATTATGTGTGTGTGGATGAAAGGATGTGAAGATGTGTAATGGATGCAAGAGTTTATAGAGGTTGCGGGAGTGGACTTTCTGACCACTACTTGGTGGTGGCCAGAATTAAAATTCAAGTAAGATGGAGGAATAGAAGAAGGGAAAGACGAGAGGAACGAGTAGTTGCAAGGAGAGTGGAAAGGTTACAAGAGGATGAGAAAAAGGCAGAGTATAAGAGAGAAGTGGAGGAACGTTTGGGCAAATATGAATTGGAGCAGATGGGAGACGTGGAAGGTGTGTGTAGGATATTTACAGAAGAAATATGTGCAGCATGTGATGTGGTGTGTGGAAGGAAGAGAAGACGGAGGGGGGTGCAAGGAACAGCATGGTGGACTGAAGAGGTGAAACAGGCTGTGGCACAAAAGAAGAAAGCATACAATGAATGGATGAGAAATAGAGGGGTGGAAGAAGTTGAGAGGCGGAAGAGAGAGTTATATGTAGAAAGAAAGAGAGAGGTGAATAGATTAGTAAGAGAGAGTAAGAAGAGAGTGGATGAGGAATTTGGAAGGAATTTGAGTGTAAAGTGGAGGGACTGTAAGAAAATGTTCTGGAGAGAGGTGAAAAGAGTAAGACAGGGTGGAAATGAAGTTAGCAGGGGAGTGAAAGATAAAAATGGTAGATTACTAGCGGAGAAGGGAGAAAAAGTGAGCAGATGGAGAGAACACTTTAAGGAATTGTTGAACGTAGAGGATGGAAGTAATGCGAGTATAAGTGGCTGGGGAATGGCTAGGAGAAGGAGGGAGGTGAGAAGACAGGAAGAA
The DNA here is from genome assembly GCF_032717465.1 of Coenobita brevimanus. NCBI lineage: Eukaryota > Metazoa > Arthropoda > Malacostraca > Decapoda > Coenobitidae > Coenobita > Coenobita brevimanus. The sequence continues at coordinate 17,627,766 of NC_137030.1, read as the reverse complement.
ATCAGTAGGATAGAAGTTGTGGAAGCAATGAAGAAAGTTAAATTGGGGAAAGCCCCAGGAATTGATGGAGTGTGTGGTGAAATGCTGAAGCATGGGGTAGAGATAGTAGTAGAATGGATGTGGAAGATATGCAAATTGGCCTGGGAGGAAGGTAGAGTCCCGGAGGATTGGAAGTCAGGTATAATTATTCCCTTGTACAAAGGAAAAGGGGAAAAGGAAGTGTGTGGTAATCATAGGGGCATTTGTCTTCTTAGTATAATAGGAAAAGTGTATGGTAGGATACTTATTGACAGAGTTAGAGAAAGAACAGAGAAATTAGTTGGAGAAGAACAGGGAGGCTTTAGGAAGGGAAGAGGTTGAGTAGATCAGATATTCATTCTTAGATCTTTAGTGGAAAACTTTCTAGAGAAGGGAAAGAAGTTGTATGCAGCTTTCATGGATTTGGAGAAAGCATATGACAGGGTGGATAGACAAGGATTGTGGAAAGTGTTAAGAATATATGGAGTAGATGGGAAGTTGTTGAATGCTGTGAAGAGTATGTACGATGGTGCGAAGACTGCAGTGCGTGTGGATGGTGAACTAGGTGAATTTTTATCTTTGAAAGTTGGTTTGAAACAGGGATGTGTCATGTCTCCATGGTTGTTCAATCTGTACATGGATGGGGTAATAAAAGAGGTACAAGGTAGGGTAGTGGATGTTGGAGTGGCCCTGGTGAGAGAGGATAGTGTTTGGAAACTCCCTGTACTGTTGTTTGCAGATGATACTGTGTTGTTGAGTGAAGACGAAGGGGAGCTGCAAGGCTTGGTGGATGAGTTTGAGAGAGTGTGTAAGAAACGGAACCTAAAGGTGATTGTAGGGAAGAGTAAAGTGATGGTCTTTGAGAGAGGTGAAGTCAGTGAATGTACAGCGAGGTTGGATGGTGAGGAATTGGAAAATGGGAGTACGTTTAAGTACTTGGGTAGTGTGATGAGTAAGGATGGAGGTTTGGAGGGTGAAGTGCTTGAAAGGGTACAGCAGGGAAGAAAGGTTGGTGGTTCTTTGAAAGCAGTGATAAGAAACAGGGAAGTGAGCATGGAAGTGAAAAAGTTACTACATGACAGTATTGTGATACCAACTCTAACGTACGGAAGTGAAGCTTGGACGTTGCTGGAAGGACACAAGTCAAGGGTGAGAGCAGTGGAAATGAGTTATTTAGGAGGAGCCTGTGGAGTCACATGGAGAGACAGGCTGACGAATGAGGATATAAGGAGCGTTGTGGTGTTGATGTGGATGTGATAGGAAGCGTTATGAGGAACACACTGAGGTGGTTTGGCCATGTGGAGAGGATGGAGGGTGAAAGACTGACGAAGAGAGTGTATGTGAGTGAGGTGGAGGGGGGAAGAGGGAAGGGGAGGCCGAGGATGATATGGAGGGATGGGGTGGAGAGGTATATGAGAGAGGGGGGTGTGAGTTGGGAGCAGGGCAGTGAAATGGTGGGGAACAGGGCGACTTGGAGGCGATTTGTTTGTGGCCACCCCAAACGGGATTGAGGCGTCTGTCTATATATATATATATATATATATATATATATATATATATATATATATATATATATATATATATATATATATATGTATATATATAATTATATATATAATGATATATATATAATGATATATATATAATTATATAATATATATATAATTATATATATGATTATAATTATATATATAATTATACATATATATATATATATATATATATATATATACATATAATTATATATATATAATTATATATATATATATATTATATATATATCTGTGGAGAGAGAGAGAGAGAGAGAGAGAGAGAGAGAGAGAGAGAGTGAGAGGAAGTGAGGAATGAGAGAAGTTGGGTGATAATGAGAATGGCCGAAAGAGGGTAGAGAAAAATACAGGAGGTAGTGACGAAGGAAAGAGAAAGGAAAAACATACGGAGATAAAGGTAAAGTAAACTGTAAACGGATATTAAAGAAAACTGACTAAGAGGGTAAGGACGGGAGTGGTAAGGGAAGAAGAAGGGAGTAAGAGAAGAAAAAGGAGTGTAGGAAAGTGAAAATGCAGTGACGAGAGGCTGAACGAGGGAGGAGAGTGGAAAGGGTAATGAAAAATAAATGGGAAAGAGTAAATAGGGAATTAAGCGAAGGTGGAGGCAGGACGCAGGTAATGAGGAGATGGGGGAAGATGGACCAAAGAAGAAGAGAAGGAAAGTGAGGGAGAAAAAAAAATAGGGAGAATGGAGATGAGGAGATGACTAGCAGGTAAAGGAAAAAATATAAAGGAAGAGCAAGGATAGAAGAAGGAGAACAAACACGAAAATGAGAGAGAGAGAGAGAGAGAGAGAGAGAGAGAGAGAGAGAGAGAGAGAGAGAGAGAGAGAGAAGAAGGGAGAGAAGATAGCCTGAAGAGACAAGGGGAAACAAAGAGAACAGGAAAGAAGCAAAGTGGAACTGTGGAGAGGGGAGTAAAGGATGAGGGATTAGATGGAGGGGGAAGAGAAAAAAAATGAACGGAGAGAAAACTGAGGCGATGAGTTAATGAAGAAGGAGGGATAGAGAAGAGGGAATGAGGAAAATGAATAGAGGAAGAGAAGAATGGAAGGAGAGGGGAATAAATACAAAAGGAATAAATTTATGAGCAGAAACAGGTAAAAAGTGAAAGATGAATAAGGTAATATGAGGAAGGAGAGAAGGATAAAATGAGGCGATCCATCTGGATGAGGAAGTAGAGAAGAAAGAAAAAGAGGAAGGGAGAGAAATAAACAGGGGATACTGAGAGAAAGGACTAAGAGACCTGTGAGTAAAGAGAGAGAGAGAGGGGGGAGGGGGAGTGAGTTAGTGAGATATACTGATAGGTGAAGAAAGAGATAGACAGACAGATAAATATCGATAGGTAAAGGCAGATAGACAGACAGAGATAGATACATAAGCTGAGAGAGGAGGGAGTGAAGAAAAAGATCGTACGAAGGAAGAGGAGGGACAGATGGATGGACATAATATGATATAAAAAATATGGAATGAAGGGAGAAAGAACGCGAAGTGAAAGAAAACTAATGGAGGAAGGAGGAAAGAGGCTGCAGAAAATGGAGAAAGAGGGGAAAGTCACAGAAGGAAAAATGAAAAAAGACATTTAAACTTAAACACAGGAAGAACTAGAATGGCACCCAGTAGAGCGCATACCTCCGCCAACGCCCTCCCTCGCAATGTTAAAGAAAGTGAAAATAAAATAGTTGCTGGATCCACACCTTTATCCGGATCCGCACCAAAATTTCATGGAGTGTATTCTGGGCCAAGACACATTCATCTACCACTTTTCGTGGAAATCCGTCCAGTAGTTTTTGTGTAATCTTGCTCACAAACCAACCAACAAACAAACTGACAGGAGTGAAAACATATCCTCCTTGGCGGAGGTAACAAGCAAAAAGAAAAGGAACATAAGAAAAATTCGATTAAAATAACATGGGATAAAACAGAGGACGAATAAATAAAAATGAGTAAAACAGACATTTAAATCATAAAGCATGAATTTAAAAACAACGCAAAAACACACAGTAACCAAAGAATAGAGAAGCAAAAGCAAAAGTAGCAAAAACAAAACATAAAATGCTTGGTGTCACGGGGGGATGTGAATTTTTGGATGAATTATGCAAGATGTTACTTGAAAACAGAGACAAGGAATTGACTTGAGAAAATCAAGCAGTAAGTTTACTTTATGCCGGCTTACTTCGCCGATTCTCTAAAGACGAGAATTTATAAACTTTCTCAACAGTACACAGCAGAGACTAATTACTCACGAGTGCTGTTTGTAGTACTGTTACCCTCTCGGGAAAGTGACTCCACCCTTGACAATCAATAACTAATGCTAATAATAATAAACAGGTTCTTGCCGGTGCATTAACTACTGGCTGGCACAACGGATTTAAGCTTGATACAAAAGAACTGGCCTAAGTACCGGTTATGAATACTGTAAAGAGTTTGTGCAAACTAGGAGCAGCAACTAAAATAAGCTTAACGTGGAGAAATAAAACATGATTCTAATTTCATTAAGGTGAAAGAAAAGAACTGTAAATATAATTTATTACAATTAACCCGCGCCGTCCCGAGGACGTACTTCCACGTCCTCACGTTTTGTCACAGCTAATCCTGAGGACGTACTTCAACGTCCTGCAATTGCAAGGTTCATAATTTCCACAATTTTCAATTTTCGCGAGTCATATTTGGTACGTATACACGGGACACCTTCCTCAACAAGATGCCAGGCAGAGACAATGCCTTACCCAGCATGACCTCCTCCCCCCCCCCTGCATGCCCTTTTCTCAGCAATTCACCTGTTATCAGTGACCTGGCCAGTATAGCCATGTCATGCCACGGTATGAAATTCAGGGCCAGAGTGATTCCCCAATCAATGACAATGTGGAGGAAAAACTTTACATAGCATTAGAGGAAGAAACAGTTAGAAATGATGATCAGGTAATGTGGCAAAAAAAAGGTCAGGTATTAGTGAGTGAAACAATGCTTATAATGCCTATATTACTGCTTGAAAACCAATATACTCTTGTACTACATATAAATTCGTAACAGTAAATAAATAAATACCGTTTATGAGTGGTGTGAAATAGTTATCCTCCCATAGAACTCGTTTTCTTTGGTGCCAGCCTGATAGAAAACCCAGTAAGGTAAGGAGGCTCTCCTACCTGTAATAAGTATTTTAAACCTCAGGTGAGCGATTTCTCTATGAATTTTCGATGTTTCTCACCAAAAGCGAAAGTTTTAGCAAAAAAAAAAAAAAAGAGTCGAAAAATGGTCGGGATTGGGGGGTACCAGTGGTCAAAAAGTGGTCGGGACGGGGCGGGTTAAATAAATTTACGTTATATAATTCATGAATTCAAAATAACAAGGAGAATACACTCACTCACTCATTCAAAAGATAAACACACTTAAACCTAGAAAAACGAAAAGAAATACTGGTCAGTGGAGGCGAGATGAACGAAAAGACTAGGCGTTGTGCTGAACATCAAAACGCTGCTATTCACTAAGCCCGCTTCGCCAACTCACCGTCCAGGTGGAGATTCAGGAACTTGCTGTACAACGAAGACTGCACTATGCTGGGCACAAAAGTACGGTCCTACACTCGCGACGATCCAAAGCTGACTAAATTCAAACAGTTGAAAGAGGTAGGGGCTGGCCGAGTTTGCAGGAAGTAGGCGTGGCCTAAGTCAATGGTCAACGAAAGAGAGTGAAAGATATACTCTCACAATAAATCACTCAGTGAAGGCACTAATGTCGTCCATAAGAATGATCACTTGTGAAACAGTGAGATATGTTCTGAAAACCATCCCGATCGAGTGAATAAGAGGACGGTTGAACTGAGAGCGATGCCCAGTGGGAATTCCACTAGAATTCGTGGTTTTCTTACTCAAATACAATGTCACGAATTTATAAATACGCTCGCGCGAATTCGTGACACTTGGGAAGAAAAAACATCCAAGAGAGAGAGAGAGAGAGAGAGAGAGAGAACTGATACTAAAAGAAGAAAAATATAGGAAGCAAAAAACTTATTCCTAAAAATGACATAAGAAGAAACAACGAACAATGGAAGATGTAAGCAGATATAAGAAGCTAAACATATATGCAAATCGCAGCGAAAAAAAAAAAAAAACGCATAACATTCAAACACTGGAACAAGAAACACGGGTAAGGAACAAAAACTGACATAAGAACCATAACAGACGAAGGAAGCGAGGCAGGTATGGGAAACAAAGCAGACATAGGACGTAAAAAAGTCAAAGAAGCAGAAGCAGACATAGGTAGCAAAATAGCTAATGAAAACAAAAACAAAAAAAATTATAAAATTAAGAAGCGAAACAGGAAGGGAAGCGGACATAACAAGAGAAACTGGAAACGAAACTGAGATGATAAGAAAAATAGGATGAGAAACAGACGTAAGAAGAGAAATACGAAGTGAAACAGACATAAGAAGAGAAACGGAAGGCGAAACAGTTATAAAAGGGGCTCTTAACCGGGGGTATCCATACCCCTTGGGTGTATGGGGAAAAAAAACTTTGGGGTATGGGACCCATTCTCAGAAAGTGTTATATATATATATATATATATATATATATATATATATATATATATATATATATATATATATATATATATATATATATATATATATATATATATATATATATACATATATATATATATATATATATATATATATATATATATATATATATATATATATATATATATATATATATGTGTGTGTGTGTGTGTGTGTGTTGCCATTTTTCTAGAAGGAAATAAATAGGATTAAATCCTAATGATTTTCTCTCATGTTCTGTTACAAGTTAATCACATGTAAAACCAAGCTACTGGCATCATGTGAAGTTAAACTGGGACCTAATGGGACTGGTGACAATGATTTCGACGGACTGACTAAGGGGGTATGGAGACATCGTGGGCAATCCACTGGAGGTCTGGACAGGGAAAGAGGCTAAGACCCCCTCAGACATAATAAGAGAAACAGGAAGCGAAACATATATAAGATAAAAAACAGACGAAACAGACATAAAGTGAAACAAGAGGTGAAACAGACGTAGGAATCGGAACAAATAAGGTAAGCGTACAAAGGAAGACAACTATGAAGCAAAATGGATATAGGATGCAAAACAGCCATAGGAAGCAGACAGACATATAAAGCAAAGCAAATATAGGAAGCAAAGCAGATATAGGGAGCTAACCAGAGATGGAAAGCAAAGCAGAAATCGAAAGCAAAATTGAGACAAGAAGCAAAACAAACGCAGGAAGCAATACAGACACAGGAAACGAAACAGTCAGGGGAAGCCAAAGAGAGACAGGGAGAGCAATGAACACAAAAGCAGTCATTGAAAGCAATAAGACTCACGAAAAAGACGTGATGCAAAACATGCATGGAAAAATAATAAAGCATAGCCAATGATAGAACACATACAGATCAAAGACAGACACAAAAAGCAAGTTCATACATGAGGCAATAACAGACACAAAGAACAAAAAAAAAAAAAAAGTTCATAAATTACACACAGGATGCATAGCTAGACACGGAGAGCATCAATAGACATCAAAAATAATTTCACATTTAAGAAGCAAAACCAGAAAAGAGCCAATAAAAAGATATAGGACGCAAAATCATGCATTGGGAGTAGAAAAAATGTACAAAAAATACATCCAGAATATACAGGAAGCAAGAGTCAGACAAAAGAAGATTAAACACAGAATGCAAACAGACATACGAAGAATAATAGATATAGGATGCAATAATGCACATTGGAAGCAGTGGAACAAACTTAGGTAAAAATCAAGCATTAAAAGACGTGAAAGCAAATACACATATAGGACTAAAAACAAACGCAAGTCAACAAACATTCGAAACTCACAAATACCTAGGAAAAGAGACATGAGATAACATACACATCCATACAATGGCTGTATCTTCCTCAAAGGAAGTGGCCATGGCAGTACCGTCCCACAGTCCTTCATTTACAGAACTGTTCAACTTTGCAACTCGTTTCCTCTTTCTCTTTTTCTTCCCTATGACAGTGGTTCCTGGGCCACAAAAATTACAGCAACATTCGTGGCCACCGTCTACATCTTCATTTGAAGAACAAATTACTTTGCTCGAATGAGCATGTTCTATATAAAATTTGCCAATTCTGGCGATTGAACACACGGACGCATTGTATGCCCATCAAAGAAGGCTCAGAAAATTAAATGAAAACTCATTGTTGCTGATGAAATCAGATTTATTTTTTTACTATTTGGGTTATCATTTGATTAAAATACTACGGGCAAAAAAAAAATCACACTCCAGGTCATGTTGATTACACTTTTTCAGTTTAATAGCTTAGAAAACAATGCTTTATAGAGATAGGTAGACGAGACCAATATAAACACATATACCCAGTCAATATACTGTAGCGTCTCAGGCATAGTCAAAGCTCTCCCAGGCTTTTCTTTATGATTGCTCTGTGGCATATGAAACACTTCAAAATTCAAGGATTTCACATTATATGCCTCCAGGTATGCTTTGCGCGAGGAGTTTGACAAAGAAAAAAATACTCCAAAATCTTGCCTTAGAAAAAATATTTTTTTCATAATTGAATCCAGAAACGCAAGATTACCCCGTTAACTTCTCCGAGAATTACACTATGGATCCCAGGGGACCATGGCCCCGAGGTGGAAACCAAGGCACTAAGACCTACAACCTCTCAAACGCACGATTTCCACATATGTCAGAATTAATGCTGTTCATCCACCTTTTTATCGTAATTCAGTAAATAATAAAATCAAATAATCAATTACTTAGGGTTACTTAATTTTGCAGGATGTCAGCTGTTGGTTTATCACATTCAACAAACAAACAAACAAGCAAACAATGGTCCTGGGAGGGAACCTACACGAGGTGATGCTGTGACCCTGGGTGAAGGAACTGCAGCGTCCACTCGGGAGCAATTCTCTTCATATTTCCCTGCACCGCCCCTTGGGATGAACCCCCTAGTCCGACCGTGACGAGGCTCTATCTAACACAAGAGGGCGCCGGTTCACTACACAGTGTATGTAACTAGACTCTGCCTGTCGGATGGTCCCATAGAGGTATTTGCTTAACTGCGGTCGACTGGTTTTCTCGGTCACACAGACTGGGATTTAGCAACAACAAAAACAAGAGCTACAGCAACAACAACAACATCAAGCAAACACACACACATCTTCACCCAAAACCACACTTCCTCCCTGACACATCGCAACTGTAAATGCCTATTCTTATCTAAGCGCTAGTGCATGTGCGCGCGCGCGCATATTTGCGCGTGCAGTTGCTGACTTTATACGGGGGTTTTATTCGTCCCAATGTAGAGTACAACTCTTCTGTGTGGGGAGGCTCTCCACATTCAGCTTTTCCCAACAAAGTGGAGCCAGACTTTTTGTCTCATTAACCTTCTTATTCCCACCCTCTCCCTTCATACTCAGTCTCTTCGCCTGCACTGTTGCATCTTTATAGCTCTACTATCCCTACTTCAATAGTCACAGCTCCTCTGAACTGTTTGCTTGCATCCCTCTATCATTACGACGGGCGCGTAGGACCCTTCTGGCAGCAAACTCTCATCCCTTTTCCGTCCAACTCTCTAATGCTAGAGTGTACTGTTACTCTCAGTCCTTCATGTATGCACCAGGTCACCTCTGGAACTGTCTTCCCCTGTCTGTATTTCTTACTGCCTATGACCTCCTGTGTTTTGAACGGAGTGTGTCCAGGCATCTTGATAAGAACTTATCTTGAATTTGACTTTGTAATTTTTTTTTTTCTAGTAGGGAACAATTTTGTGGGATTCTACCCTTTCCTTCCTTCTTCCTTGCATAAAACACACACACACACACACACACACACACACACACACACACACACACACACACACACACACACACACACACACACACACACACACACACACAGGCACAAACACACACACACAGGCACAAACACACAATCCTCCTCCACACCCACACCCTGTACCCTGACACCCTCATATATCCCAAAGGTCGCCATTTCAGCCAACTGCTCATATAAGACGAACAAAAAGACGATCGTGGCAAATATACTGGCTGGGGAGCGAATCACGAGCTACCATCACCTGAAGATCATCTTGCTCGTTTCATTCCTCCTCTCTTCATTTCTTTATTCTCTTCTCATCAATTTTTTCAGTCCTCTCCTCTTCTCTTCGTTTTTTCTTCTCTCCTTCATTTACTAGTCTTCTCTTGATTCTTTCCTTCTTTTGTGCTCATTTCAACTCTTTTCTTACATTTTCTTTTATTATCTTTACCTCATACCTCCTCTACTCTTCTCTTCCCTTCTATTCTCTTCATTCATCTCTTCTCATCTCCATCTCAGTTCCCTCCTCTCTACCTCTTTCCTCCTCCTCATTTATTTCTCCCTCTTTTCGCATCAGAATTTGCGATCACGTTCCTTTCTTCTTTTCTTTTCGCTTCTCTGCTTTCCGTTCTTTTTCAGTTACATCTTATCTGGATCCATTTTCATTTTCCTGATCTCCTTTCTTGTCTCTACGCCATTTTACGTTTCACCGCATCCCTTCTCTTTTATTTTTCAGATCTCCTCCGATTTTACTTCATTTTGACTTTTCTCCTTTTTTCTTCCCTATTCCCCTTACCCTCTTCCTTCCCCATCATCATCATCATCATCATCATCATCATCGTCATGACTTTTTCTTTTTTTTTTCTTCTTGTCTATTCGTCCTCTTCTTGTCCCCTCCCCTTCTTCTTCCGCCTCCTCCTCCTCCCCCTCCTCCTTGTTCTTGTTCTTTTTCTTGTTCTTCTTTTTCTTCTTCATGTTCTCCTCCTCCTCCTCCTCCTCCTCCCTCTTTTTCCTCCTCTAGAATTTCGTTTTGAGCTACGATGCACTTACGTTCGGGGTACGTATTCTTGTTTTCTCTTTCCACTTCACCTCACATCACTTCATTCTCTCTCTCTCTCTCTCTCTCTCTCTCTCTCTCTCTCAAGCGATAAACACGAGTAAGTTTCAGCATCCTAAAGTTTCATACATAAACGACCCTTCCTCATCCAGCCAGAGAGAGAGAGAGAGAGAGAGAGAGAGAGAGACTAGAGTTAGAGAGGTAGGGTACACAACAGCACAATGCATTACCACATTATTACATCTCTACCCAGCCCTTTTCCCCTCTAATTCTTCACGGCCTCTTCCCCCTCTCCCCTCACTTAAAGCCACACTGACCTCGTGGCCTCATTTCACACCCACTCCTCCCTGCTCTCTCTCTCTCTCTCTCTCTCTCTCTCTCTCTCTCTCTCTCTCTCTCTCAATAAATGCAAGGAGAACAGAGAGCGGTGCTGATTATTTACATCCTCGACAATGCAGGTATCCAGTGAAGGAGAAGTGAAATGAAGTTGGTCTGCTTGATAATGACGTCACCAAAGAGGTCGGGATAGTGAGCAGCGTCTGTGTGGAGTGGGTACATCTTGTTAGGGAAATTCTACATAACCGTAGCCAAAGTATAGTATTCATTTTTAATTTCGGGTACAAGTTCGAACAAAAATACCTGCAATAATCGCCTCTCACTTTATAATGAGTACAGGACATGGAGAAGATTAGGGAATACAGTGATGGGTGATACAGTGATGGGGGATACAGTGATGGGGGATACAGTGATGGGGGATACAGTGATGGGGATACAGTGATGGGGATACAGTGATGGGAATACAGTGATGGGGGATACAGTGATGGGGATACAGTGATGGGGATACAGTGATGGGGGATACATTGATGACGGATGCGATGATGTAGGATACAGTGATGGGAGATACAGTGATGGGGATACAGTGATGGGGATACAGTGCCGGGGGATATAATGATGGGGATACAATTATGGGGATACAGTGATGGGGATACAGTGATGGGGATACAGTGATGGGGGATACAGTGATGGGGATACAGTGATGGAGATACAGTGATGGGGATACAGTGATGGGGATACAGTGATGGGGGATACAGTGATGGGGATACAGTGATGGGGATACAGTGATGGGGATACAGTGATGGGGGTACAGTGATGGGGCTGTGATTAATGGCCACGGTCAGACGAGTTACGGTGAAGAATAAAAGGTTTGTTTTCGGAGAGATGTTCAAAATAGAGGAAGGGTGTGTGTGTGTGTGTGTGTGTGTGTGTGTGTGTGTGTGTGTGTGTGTGTGTGTGTGTGTGTGTGTGTGTGTGTGTGTGTGTGTGTGTGTGTGTGTGTGTGTGTGTAAGTAGTGAGAGGAGGGTCGCTGGACGTGTGTGTGTGTGTGTGTGTGTGTGTGTGTGTGTGTGTGTGTGTGTGTGTGTGTGTGTGAGAGAGAGAGAGAGAGAGAGAGTGAGAGAGGGGAGGGGGGGGAGGAAACATTACTAACAGCGATAAATATGACTAGGAATAACAATGGGAAGAGGGGAAAGGGAGAAGTATAAGCTAGGAGAGAGAGAGAGAGAGAGAGAGAGAGAGAGAGAGAGAGAGAGAGAGAGAGAGAGAGAGAGAGAGACTTTCTTCCTTTTCCCATACATCCCTTCCCTATTCACGTCACCTTGTTCATTATCACTGGTCGTCCTTGCTAAAATGTGTGTGTGTGTGTGTGTGTGTGTGTGTGTGTGTGTGTGTGTGTGTGTGTGTGAGTTGAAAATTACGTTTGGCATTTTCATGTAAATTTTTCTCCTACAGTCTTTTCTTTTTTTAAGTACTGTAACCTTTCTTCGCTTTCTGTGTCTGTTTATTTGTCCAAATGTAAGGGCGAGAGTTCATTTGCCTTCTAAGTTACTTTCCCTACAGTTCTCGCATGTGTGAGTTACGTTTTATATTTACTGTATCATCTTTTGTACGGTTCCCCTCCCTCCCTCCCTCCCTCTCTCTCTCTCTCTCTCTCTCTCTCTCTCTCTCTCTCTCTCCATCCTCATTTTCCCTCTCGATCTCATCTTCCACTCTCCAGTCTCCTTTTCCCTCCCTCTCCTCTCACACCTCACTCACTCTCCTTACTCCAGCCCTTCGCTTCACATCTTTTCTCTCTTCCTTTCTCTCTTTCCTCCAGTCTTTTTCCCTCCCCTTCCTCCTGTTCTTTCCTTCCTCTCATATCTTAGCTCCCATCCTGTTTTCCTTCCTTCATCACTGTCTCTCGCACTTTCAGTAACCTCTTCACCCCTTTATCTCACTTTCTTTCCTCCTTTCCTTTCTCTTTTCACATCTCTCCCCATTCATTTTCATCACACTCCTTGTTTACATTCACGCGTCCTTCTCCCCTTTCCCACATTCTCCCTCCCATCTTCTTGCCACCTACAGTACCTTTCTTTCATTGAACATTTCACCTGCCATTATTCTCTCTCCTTACTCCAGTACGTCCTGTGTTCTCTCCCCTTTTTTCTTTCGTCCCATCCTCTCTTTCCTTCTGTTTTTTCCTCTCTCCTTCGTACATTCTCCCCTTCCATCCACCTGTTTCTCATTGTTCTTCACAGTCCTCACAATCTCTGCTTAATTTCAAAACTTATTCTCGTCCTTTTCTCTTCCTCCCTCTCTACTCTCCCCTCTTTATTACCTTCATTTTAACTTTTTCATCTTCCTCATTCTTCAGAGAAATTATCAATATGCCGGGATTCGAACCCGGGACTCTCAGGTGAGAGCCTGGCTCTCACCTGAGAGTCCCTGGTTCGATTCTCGGCATATTGGTAATTTCTCTGATGATTTCTCCTGTGTAAAAAATACAGGTTCTCTCTTCATTCCTCATTCTTATTTATTTTCATCACATTCTCTCCCTGCCTTCTTTACCTCCGTTCACCCTCTGCCTTTCTTCTTCCTTCTCCCCTCACTTCCTGCTCCCCTCCAATCTTTCCACCTCTCATTCTTCTTCTCCCTTCTCACCAAACCCTCTCCCTACTTCGATAACCTCTTCGGCCTTCCCTTTCACCGCTGTCTCTTTCCCCATTCTTCCCCTCTCCATGACTCTCACTTGTCCCCAAGCCATCTCTCTCTCTCTCTCTCTCTCTCTCTCTCTCTCTTTTCCTCCTCCTCCTCCTCCAATTATTTCTCCCCATATGCAGCGTTCATTCCGTGCCATTAACTCAAACGCAAGCAGATTACGTTTTCAGCCGAGCCATTAATTTTGGAGAACGTGCTCAGCTTAATAACACATACTCTATCTCGCCATTTCAGTAAATCGTCTGTGAATTGTCAAGGAGCAAGGGTGGAGCCAGTATAAAATCCCTTTATTACGATGTCCCCCCTACGTTGAAAAAGATTAATGTTGTCTAATTGTGACAAGAATAAAAACACCAAGGACATCTTTGTATTGACGAGGGTGACAGGCTACACAAGGTTACTTTTGAAACGAATGCTACCTCTTCTAGTTATTACCTCTTTCATGCTTTAGTAAGAAATGCTATATCAACAAAGCTATATATATTATCCGGTATGGAGCTACAATACATTATGGTTGGTGTTCCTTCACAACCCAAAATTAGTCCACGAATAACCATCTCATATTTGACCTAAGTTTCGTTACACATCATTTACCTAGCCACTTTACCACTCAAATTCTATCATTACTTGAAGGGACTATGAAACTGAAGGAAACATTACAGTAAAGAAGTTAAGTGATATTCTTTCTAACACCATCACCACTAAAACCACAGATCCATCATCATCATCATCGTAATCATCATCATCATCATCATCAGCAGCAGCAGCAGCAGCAGCCTGAGACAATCCACGGTAGCCTGACAGAGAACGTCCATACCTCTCCGAGGGTAGATGGGAAATTATGTTAGGCTACCTTTTTCTCAACATCCAAATAAGTAAATATAGAAGACGTGCAGTTTGTTCCTGAGCATTTAGAGAAAACAAGGAAACTGCACATTCAATGCTGCAATATGTATGTCGATTTCGCTTAAATATATGTGCTCACTTTCCCGTATTTCTGATCGCTTATAGTTTTGGGTGGGGGGCTGACCCACCAACAATTCAAGGAGGGAGGACACGCTGCCCAGTCGACGTATTAATGATGAGAGACCATTGTACAACTTTGTACTAATATCCGTCTTCCTTCCACTGTTTCTGAAAATTTTCAATAATGTGAGAGGGTTGACCCCCCCCAAAAAAAAAAAATCATGATTGGAAAAGTGTATATAATGGAAAACCTTCCGGGTAACCAGAAGAACCTACGTGGGATGTTTCATTCAAGTCTATGAAACAGCTTAGGAGGAGTTAAAGCACACACACACACACATGTCCGTATTATAATAATACAACTCACAGATAGATAGATAGATAGATAGAAGCACCAAGCCATGTTGTGAGATAGGAAGTGTGTCAGCGAGAATCAACCAAAAGGAAATTAGCTTCCAAATCTTAAGTGAAGGAATGCCAGAAGTGCACCGGAAGCAGTGCATACACACAGACATACAGAGTTCTAGAAGCTTCCACGACAGTATAGCCCACATGACACGACCCCTGCTAAACGAGAATGTAGGAATCAGAGATCAGAAAGGGGCTAGCCATAGAACCGACAGGTAGCGGAGGAAGGAAATAAGAAGAGGGGTCTGATGACACTTAGTAAATTACGTCCCTGTGTACTACATACGCTGCTCAACTTAGACTTTCTTTGAAGATAATAAATCAAGATCAACTCCCTGTATTCATCTTTAACTCCTCCTGCTCTTCGATTAGCACAATAACTTTAACCGAAACTCAAGACTTACATATTACAAGACCAAAGAGTCACATACAATAATGGTGGCAGTAACGATCAGCTCTACACCTACGAACCATCATTTCTACAATCAATGTAACATAGTCGAGCATATAGTAGCAACGACAAGTTACAAGTGAGGATCAACAAGCTCTACAATTAATTACAAATAACGTGTCTACAAGACAACTCTATAATCTTCTTCACGCAACTTCAAGTATCAGCAAGAAAAATAAAAAACAAAACAAGAAAATGAAAAGCAAGAACAAAGCAACATGCACTAGATCCCCAACGCTCTCTCCTACCGCCCCCTACCTCCACCGCTGACGCAGGTTCACAGAGGTCAAGACGACACGGCAAATACCAGAGCCACATTTATAATGCATCTTACTCACCTTTCCTCATTCAGGTTACTCATCGCTACTCATTTACTCACCACAGCTACTAGTGTGGGAAGCCAACATCACCATGTGTATCTGCTGAGACGATGTCACCATGTGTGATTGTTGAGACGACGCCATGTCAATCAACGTGTGACTGACACCAGGCACTTCTCAAGCACTGCTTGTTACTCATCCTTATTCACATAGCTCCTACTCATACTCATTTATTTCGAACAGTAGTGAGTGGGAATAGGTGAGGTTCGCCTATGACTACAGCTATTAACCACTACAATCAACACTGAAATCATCAGTCCATGGAATTTCCGGAGTAATATCGTCCATCAACACAGTGCTACAATTATCGAGAGGGAGATTTTCCATCAACTCTGAATTAATCTTCCGAGATCGACATCTGCTGTCAACACGCCTCTCCGAGTGACATCATCTGTATCAAATGGGTGTAATTATACTTACTCATTTCTTCTCAGTGCTATAAATTAGGTACAATCACCTCCTTCACTTATTTTTATATATACACTTATACACTCACTATCATTCATTACAACTCATTTACTCATCTATTTAGTTAGGACATAAACAAAAGACGTATATCATAACACCATACCTTAGCAACACGAAATCTTTTTAGCTGTGTGATATGACAGGAATATTTTCACGTCCACCTGTGTTAGTAACAGATGATACACAGTTAGCGCCCACTGCAGATACATAATTAGGAGAGCACCAGGGCAACACACCCACCCTACAAAATTCACTGCTAAATAAAGACAAAGATACAAATACCTCAATTCTAGATGATAATGATGATGATTGGCAAACCCCCTCTGATGTAGCGAGTGAGGACTTTGTCTCTGCCATGCATACCTATGAAAATATACTTAACAGAGTTCATCGTTCAGGGAAAACCTATTCCACTATTCCCCCAAACAAAGATAAATAAGTCCAATTTACATTAACAAAGCAAACAGTGAAAATGAATAACGCAACCAATACCACAGATCAAACATCCCCACCTCATGTTTACGTTTATCATGAGGATAAAACTGCCCCAAAATTCTCTGGCACAGAAAAAGATCGTATTGATGTTATTTCATTGACCAATCAGTGCGAACAGATCTTCTTAAAAAGGCACATAACAGATGAACATGAGAAAACTGCTATATTTTCCCCCTGGATGAATCGGGAAAGGTGCCTGGCAGGAGACTTGCTTAAGTCTGATAAGCTTCTCAGAGCCAAGACAAATTACGAGTTTAAAACTGATTTCCTGAAGAAATTTTCTGGAGGTATAAACATTTTGCCAGGTATAATCCCAGAATTACACAAGATTGTAGATCTTGTAAAGGAGCACAGTACAAATCATGTACTCAGGGAAATAACTGCTGATGTCTCCACCATCAAAAGAACATTATTAACTACCTTAGAAAACTCAAACTGGATAACAGGAGATGGAAAGATGTCCCCAGACCTTGTCGTAAACATCATTGGTCATGTAGCTGCCTTGTGTAAATTACCTGATAGGACCCTGAAGATCGCCAAGACGGTCGCATACACCCCAGGTATGTGCTTACTAGACTTAATGAATGAGGTAAAGATGCAGTGTAGGAAAGCAGGGGTGATCGAAACACAATCACATTCTAGTAGAATGAGAGTGCCTGAGATAATATCAGCTGTGAAAACAGCTACAACTACCCAAACACAGAACAAAATCGATTGCGACCCGAAAGCAGACAGAGCAAATAACCAAACGCGTCGAGGCAATGATCCCAAATGCCAGGCCACAGGCAGTCTCATAAATTTCCACGCAGTCCGAGCAGATCTCGCGCCACAGAAACGACTAAATATGGGAGGTCATCTCGCAGATCACAATCAGGAGATAGGTCCATTCTATGTTATTATTGTGCAAAACCAGGACACACAAAATATGAATGATTTATTAAAACAAAAGAAGACAAACAAAAGGCACAAGGATTTGACCCATCTGGTAAATTACCAATATGCTGGGAATCGAACCAGGGACTCTCAGGTGAGAGCCAGGCAGCATACCACTACACCACGACCAAGTAAAAGTTAACTCACGTTGTCACAATCTTGTAACCAACGTCCCTCCGCCCCCACTGTGGGCATCAAGAGGATGAGTTAACCCCCTGGCACTCGGGCATGTGGTGGTATGCTGCCTGGCTCTCACCTGAGAGTCCCTGGTTCGATTCCCAGCATATTGGTAATTTACCAGATGATTTTTCCTGTGTACAGTACAGGTTTCCCTCTTCATTCTGACTTGCCGTAAGTGCTTGGGATAGATTAAAAGCATCTACTTGCCCGAGTGCCAGGGGGTTAACTCATCCTCTTGATGCCCACAGTGGGGGCGGAGGGACGTTGGTTACAAGATTGTGACAACGTAAGTTAACTTTTACCTGGTCGTGGTGTAGTGGTATGCTGCCTGGCTCTCACATGAGAGTCCCTGGTTCGATTCCCAGCATATTGATATTTTACCAGATGATTTTTCCTGTGTACAGTACAGGTTTCCCTCTTCGATTTGACCCATACTCTAGGCATCGCTGGTGCCAAGGGCATGGGACCAGTAATTGCAAGACAGTAGAGAAATTTGGTTCCATTTTCAAATCAGAGGAAGGCCAAGTCCCGACAAAAAACGAACAAACGTAAAGAAAAGCAAGTCTAAAATTCACATAGGAGGCATGTTGGGAAGTGAGTGTATCTTGATACCAGCTGTATGTGAGGATCAAAACGTTTCCATATTTTTAAACACAGGCTCCCCAGTGAACTTAATAACACAAGAAGAAATAGATAGAATTTTTAGAAATAAGAAGAAAGTAACTTTTCTGGAAGAATCTGATTTAGACTTATATATGGTAGATGGTAAACAAATTGCAGTAAATGGTATGATACGGTTAAACATCAGCTTCACAGAAACTACAAGACCAATCTCTGCATTTTTGTATATCATTGAAAACTTAGCAACTAAAGCTCATATGTTACTGGGCTTAAGATGCATGAAAACAGAGAAAATAACTTTACTCCCACAAATGAATGGAATAGACTTTGATAACGAATTCATAGAGTCCTCACCGATTAGTAAAACAGATCCAAAAAGAATTGATATTAAAAGCTTAAGCAAACATACACAAACAGATGAGTGTATAGATCCACTCACATGACCCCCCCCCCCCAGCCTCCAGGACTAGAAACCCAGGTAATGGTACAGTCTGATCAGTTTTTCCCGCCCATCTCACCAATGATTTAATTATACCACCTAACTCCTATATGAAAGTTACCATAAAGAGCAAACTACAGAAGAGTACTGTTCTTGTCTTAGAAGAATTATGTAAAGTAAAAGGATTGTCAGTAGAAAACGCATTATATCAGATGAACGACGATGGGCAAACTCAGATATTCCTAATTAATCATATGAATGGGGAAGTACAGTTGAAAAGGACTTGTATAGTTAATACTGAAAAATGTCCCGCCCCTGTGATGGAAATAGTTTTAGCTGGAGTGACAAGTGAAATAAAATCTTCGGAAAGAGAAAGCATAAAAGAGAATTTAATTCACTCAGGTGAATTTGATGAAGAAAATGATTTGTTAACCCTGTTGGAAAAACATAGGGACACCGTAGCATTACCTGGAGAACAATTAGGGTGTACTAACCTGATTAATCACAAGGTTAACGTGCACCCAGATACATCACCAATTTTCGTACCTGCCTATCGAATCCCACAATCTCAGCGTACACTCGCAAACCAGTATGTCGACGAAATGTTAAAACTTGGAATTATTGAGCCATCAGTCTCCCCGTGGAATGCCCCATTATTCTTCTTGCCCAAACGACATGGAGAAAAGCGTGCGGTAGTAGATTACCGTAAACTAAACAATCACACAATACCAGACCGATTTCCCATGCCATTGCTAAGCGACATCCTACAGGATATTGGACCAGAAAATAATGTATTTTCCACGATCGATTTGCTCAGTGGATACTATCAAATACCAGTACATCAGGAGTCACATAAATACACTGCCTTTTCCACTAATACTGGATATTATCAGTATAGGAGAATGCCAGTACGACTGAAGACAGCCCCAGGCACATTCCAGCCTCTTATGAATTACGTATTGTCCGGAATTTTAAGACAAGGAATATTTGTTTATCTTGATGATATTATCATCGCAATGAAAGATATCCCAGAACATCTCCAGAAATTAGACCTACTCTTACAAAAGCTTGGTGATGCTGGTTTAAAAATTAAGCTTTGTAAATGCAAATTTTGCTTTAAGGAAATAAAATTCTTAGGCTACAGGTTAAGTGCTAAAGGTATTCACACCACCGATGACAAAATACAGGCAGTGAGAGTCCCTGAACCCACTACGACTGACGAAGTTACACAATATTTAGGTCTAGCAGGGTACTATAGGTCATTCACACAACAATTCCCGGTCTCTCATATAGCCTTTCCTCTATTCTAACTACTCAATAAAGATGCTATATTCCAATGGGGAGAAGAACAAAAACAAGCACTTAACAAATAAAAAAAATAAACTTTCAAATGCACCTTGTTTGGTATATCCGGATTTCACGAAACCATTTATTATTTATACAGATGTGTCAGTTAAAGGAATAGGGGCTGTACTGATGCAAGAAGATAAAAGAGGACAGAATCAACCAATTGCATTTGCCAGCAGACAAATAAAAGGTTCAGAGAGAAATTATTGCACTACAGACGTTGAGGCACTTGCAGTGGTTTTTGCATTACAAAAGTTTCGAGATTTGGTATATGGTTACGAAACACACTATTCACTGACCTATACACCGCTAGTGGGTAAAAACTCCTCTCAGGGAGGAGAGCAAGATGGAAATTTACAGTCGAAAACTACAATCTCCATATTCATTATATACAAGGCGAAATGAATCTAGTAGCTGATGCATTATCTAGGAACCCAAAGACAATTCATGTCGCGGCATTACATCTCAAAGGAGACATCCCAAACCACGATGAATTCGTTAAAGCACAAAGTCTTGATCCAACATGGTCAAAAGTTATTTACAAGTTAGAAAGTGGAGATGACATACAATTACCCAAACTACATGTACCAATGGAACAATTCACAATAATCAATAATGCCTTATGCAGGATCAACCCAGGACAACCAAAACGCCGAAGAAATAATAAACAATTGGTTGTACCTCATGACATGATACCTTAAGTATTACAAACGATACACGATAGCCCACATGCAGGACATCCTGGGAAGGATAGGACATTCAAACAAGCCCAGTTGGTATATTACTGGCCATCATTGAGAAAAGATATAAACAATCATATAGGCAGATGCGAATCATGTGCAAAACACAAAGGATACCCAATCACACTTGCACCGATGGGTAATTACCCTGTACCACATCAACCATGGGACGTTGTTGTGGTTGATTTACTCAAAATGCCAATATCATACAGTAGTAACCAATACCTATTCGTAGCAACGGATCATTTTTCCCGTTATGTAATTTTAGCTCCAATTAAAGATAAAACAGCAGAGACGGTAGCAAAGGCAATAATAGATAATGTAATATGTCGCTTTACTACTCCGAAGGTACTAATAAGTGATAATGGAGGAGAATTTAATTCTGATAACCTACAAGAAATATGTAAACAATACAATATCAAAAAGGTTAACGTTTTAGCCTATCACCCAGCATCCAATGTGTTAGTAGAGAGACAAAACAAAAAAGTATTAGATATACTATGACACATTCTCAATGAAAATTATGCAAGCTGGGATGATTGGATTCCCAGAGTAGAAGCCTCAACTAATGGATCTATAAATAAATCTGTACGTGACACACCACATTTCATTATATATGGGACATATAAAAAACTACCATATGAGATTCTAGAAGGTCAGAATCTACCCATATACAACTACGATAATTAAACTCCATTTACGTGAATTCCAGAACATACATAAAAAAGTCAAAAAACAATTAACGATCCAAGGAAGAAATGACGGAGGTATTTAATAAAAAGCCAAAAGAATCGCCTTTCATTTTAGGAGACATTGTCTATGGTATCATTCATACGACAGACAATAAATTATCCCCGAAAACTGAGGGCCCATACAGAGTAATTAACATAAAAACAAAGTTTTAACCAGCCCCATCCCGTCGACGTATGGGTACGTTGCAACGATTTGCATTTGCCAGTCCCGGCGACGTACCAGTACGTCGTGCAATTGCAAGGTACCTAATTTGCACAATTTTCAATTTTTGCACGTGATTTTTCGTATGTATACACGGGACACCTTCCTCTATTCCTGTACAAGATACCAAGTAGGGACAATGCCTTACACTGCATAACCTCCCCCCTCCCCCCCTCACGCCATTGTCTTGGCAAAGGACCTGTTACCAGTGACCTGGCTAGTAAAGTTATTCAGGGCCAGAGTGATTCCCCAATCGATGACAATGTGGAGGACAACGTTTACATAGCATTAGAAGAAGAAACAGCCAGAAATAATGATCAGGTAGTGTGGGAAAAATAGGTCAGGTATGGTGATTAGTTAGTGAGTGAAACAATGCTTATAATGCCTTTATTACTGCTTGAAAACCAATATACTGTCATACTACATATACATTCGTACCAAGTAAATAAATAAATACCGTTTATGAGTGGATAAAATAGTTACCCTCCCATAGAACTCGTTTTCTTTGGTGCCAGCATGTTAGAAAACCCACTCAGGTAAGGAGGAACTCCTACCAGGATTGGGCACTTTAAACCTCAGGTGAGCGATTTCTCTATGAATTTTCGATGTTTCTCACCAAAAGCGAAGGTTTTAGCCAAAAAAAAAAAAATCGAAAATACCTCGGGACTGGGGGATGTCGGAGGTGCGGAAAACCTCAGGACGTGACGGGTTAATTAGGTCCCTGTCAAGTGGCGAAGAGAAACAAGTTCATATCGACCATTTAAAACTTTCCAATAATTATACATCCTCGGATACCACCGAACAACCGAACATAACTCATGAAACCAATCAAGAAAACAACAATAATTACAAAAAATAAATTAAGGTCATATACCAATCAAACATAGGTGCAACTGTTCCAAAAAAAATCTACAGTACATCATTTACATGATTTAAATAACGATTAAAACTCCTTCTATAAATGAAATAACAAACAAGTTATTGCTCTCCTTTAGTCAACCGTAACGCACATCATCACTATCATCGACCACAACATGACCATATTACAAAATTAATAGATTTTTTTTTTTTTTTTTGTCGGTAGGTAACGATAAAGTGACTTATGCTATGGATTCTCCTCTACATAGCAAGAGGATATGCTCACATAGACCCCCAGCACATAGTACGACAAGGATGCCTCATAGCTCCAACAGCCACGACGTCCATCGTAAAAGATGTAATGAGTACTGAAATCAGTTTGGATTACTTATACAAATTACCTTCTTATCTACAAAACATCGCGAGACCAATGAGGAATCTGGACTTCATGATAGGAGGTTATGTTTCACAAGCACATAACACAAAGGAAGTGGTTGAAATAGTGAAGTTAGCAAAATGGAAGATAGAGCAGGCGAAGTCAACTATGCTCATCATGATCCAAGATCTCCCATCTCATGGAACGGAGGTACTGAGTGCCACGAACAACATTACACATACTCGCCAAAAGCGCAGTTTGTTCAACCTGGGTTGCGCATTTCCTGGGAACATCTTTGGATTAGCTACAGAGAAAGAAATTTAAGAAATAAACAAATTTAATAAAGTAGCTCAGGTACTAACATACCAAGATAAATTCATCGCCAGACATATCTCAGCAATGAAGACAATCGTGAAAAATCTGAAAAAGGCGGAAAAAATAGCTCTCCAAAGCGCAGATAAAATAAATGCTATGGAAGGGAATGTAACGCTTTTCAAAAACTTCTCCATCATCACAGAACACATTGACACAATTCTACTCCAATTAGACAACACTAGAGTTCGTTACAGGGCACTTATGCAAGGAATTTCGAATGCCGGTAATGGCAGGAGCACAACTGACTTACTTCCAGTTCATGAGCTACGTCAGATAATTAGTCAAAGCATACATAAACATAAATTGAAGCCTTTGAACCTCAGTAGGGATTTCCTGCACTATTATCCATATTTAGAAGCAACACTAACACCAACATCAGTAGTAGTTCATGTACCATTCATAACTGAAGACCTGTTCACAGTATACCAAATACACCCCTTCCCTTCTAAGAATAATAACACCTTGGTCATCATCAACATCAACACAGACACCGAACTCATCGTGATCTCCAAGAGATGCAACACTGTCACTTTCGCCAGCGAATCAATGATTAAACGAAAGTGCCGTACATTCTTACATGCTGTTCACCTTTGTCTTGCATACATTTTCAAGTTTCAGCCTACTGAAACAGTCCCTTGTGAAATGGCTATCATAAGAAATCACGACATTAATAATCACTGCAACTTCACTTATGCTCCAGATAAGCTTGTACACCATCAACGCATCGGACACTCACAGTTTTTTTATTTCATTCATAACACATCAGTTTCCATAGTCTGTCCAGATATACCACCATCTCATATTCAGCATCAGGATTATACATAGCACCAGACTAATGTGCAGTATTTACACCATCCATGTCCACTTTATCCACCATCAGTCACTATGCCATCCCCAATCATACGCACAAACATTTCCACCCACTATCTAATATGGACTTACACATGAGCACAGGTATTAAGCTGACTTCACCTAAGTTTGAAACTATGCAACTGATCAATGAAACAATGAAGCCCTGGGAAGATTTGAGTTTCAGTATGTTCAACCCATATTATGTGTATAGCCCAGCACCTACTGTCTTTATAATCTTCTGTATTGTATTAGCAGTAGTGCTGTTCGCAATACTCAGAATGCATGCAAGAATTGCAAACTTGGAGACAGTATTTAGTGGAAGTAAAGTGCAAATTCAAGTAAACTCCCCTGAATGAATTGTACATAATTTGTATATAGTATTAATATTACAAAAAAAAAAAATAAATGACGCATGATATAGAAGTATACCACTATCATTATCTCTATATGAAATATTATAGCTCTTACCATAATCTTAACTTTGAACTTTTTTTTTTTTTTTGCATACCGTATATGCATATGACTGTTATACATACACATCTTACAATATGTCATACAATAACCAATTTAACCATATTGCATTTGTTCAATTATGCATACAACTTGTTTAAAATGTAATATTACTGGATCATTGCAGTATTAACATGAATATTATATCTATGCAATATTATAATCAACGTTATGTATTAACAGATTGGCATTTGTCAATGATGATTGCTGTTGGAGGACCGCCAGCTGGCGTGACCGAGTTATGTCAGGACTCCATATTATAATAATACAACTCCTAGATAGATAGATAGATAGATAGAAGCACCAAGCCAGGGTGTGAGATATGAAGTGTGTCAGCGAGAATCAACCAAAAGGAATTTAGCTTGCAGCTCTTAAGTGAAGGACTGCTAGAAGTGCACTGGAAGCTGTACATACACACAGACATACAGAGTTCTAGAAGCTTCCACGTATTGCCCACGCGACACGATCTCTGTTAAACGAGAATGTAGGAATCAGAGATCAAAAAGGGGCTAGCCATAGAACCGACAGGTAGTGGAGAGAGGAAATAAGAAGAGGGGTCTGATGAGACGTAGTAAATTACGTCCCTGTGTACTACATACTCTGCTCAACTTAGACTTTCTTTGAAGATGATAAATCAAGATCAGCTCCCTGTATTCATCTTTAACTCCTCCTGCTCTTCGATTAGCACAATAACTTTAACCAAAACTCAAGACTTACATATTACAAGACCAGTCACATACAATACACACACACACACACACACACACACACACACACACACACACACACACACACACACACACACTCAGGCTAAATCTCTTGCAATGGTATAGCAGGATATGTTGAGAATGATACTACCCTGCTTAACAGGACTGATAAATGAGTTTGTAAATAATTAAGGTTATGTTAAAAGCTGTGACTGCAAAATGCTTTACCAGAGTGCCAGTCAAGTGACGTCGGCGACCATGGAGCGCCATCTGTCCCTTTCCTCCACCATCCTGACCAAGTCCACCACTCTCCATCCTCCACCAATATAAACCAAGAGACTGTCCATAAACATCATTATCTGCCTTCCCCTAGTTCTTGTTCCCTCCACTATTCCCAGCAAACAGTTGCTCTCAAACCCTTAGCTCATCTGGCCAACAAACTTCAACTGCCTCCTTCTTATATATTTCATAATCTCTCGTCACATTCCTGCCCTTCTTAGTACTTCTTCATTTGTCACTCGAGCTGTCCAAGGATTCTGAACATTCTTCGCATAAAGCACATTTTCATAGCTTGTATCCTTTTCTTCATGTTCTTCTTTATACTGCATGTCTCGCATCCATACATCAAAGTTGACCATATAAAACATTTTTACATCCTTAATATCTCCATGCTTATACTAATATTGATTAAACCTTCGTTACTTTTCCAAAAGTTGCTTTTGCCGTTGCATTTTCTTTCCCCTTTTCACAGCCTGCATTCTCTGATATTAGACTCCCTAAGTATTTATAACTTTCTACTTGTTTTATTTGTCTCCCTCATACGTTCATTATTCTTATCCTCTCTCTTCCCTTCGTTATTCCTATGACCTCAGTCTTCTTAGTATTTATCTTCAAACCTCTTCTCTCGCATGGCTTGCAGCTCTTCTACCAGTCTCTGCAACTTTTCCTCAGAATCCGCCAACAAAACCATGTCATCTGCATAACGAATATTATTCTTCCTCCAGTGCTTATTCCGGCCATGTCCTCCAGATCATCCGAACACTTCTGCCCATACAAGGAAAATAAATCTGGAGACAGGACACACCCCTGCCTCACTCCTCTCCGAATATCAACCCAGTCTGTCTTCTCATCTCCTATTTTGACCGCTGCCCTATGATTCATATAGAAATTTGTTATCAGTCTTATATCTTTACCATCCACTACCATCTCCTATAATATATTTACTATTTCTTCATACCTCACTGTGTCAGATGCTTTCAACATCAACAAATCTCTCTCACACACACACACACACACACACACATATATATATATATATATATATATATATATATATATATATCATCATGAGCCATTGAGGTCCACTGCAGGACCGGCCTATCCCTACCGAATCAGGGACGATACAACCAATGTATCTCTACCTAGTGGCTTAGGCTGTCTGGTAGAGACTGTATGTAGGGTGAGAAGTGCCTGTAAGTGTAATTGTAGTGTTGTAGTGGCTTTGGATGTGTGTGTAGTCTGTGAACCAAGTGTAATCGGCCCGCCTTAAGCCGATTGGGTGCAAGCATACTAGTATGCGACACTGGTTCAACCACAGCACCCCTTATGTCCGCCAAAGTAGCAAGTAGCTCAATGAACGATTCCCAAAGTTATTACAACTCTGGCGGGAGGCGAACCCTCATCCACAAGCGTGCGAAACGCACACTCTACCACTGTACCACAGAGGCTCCAAATATCTATCTATCTATCTATCTATCTATTGCCAGACGCCTCAATCCCGTTTGGGGTGGCCACAATATATATATATATATATATATATATATATATATATATATATATATATATATATATATATATATATATATATATATATATATATATATATATATATATATATATATATATATATATATATATATATATATATATATATATATATATATATAGATAGATATATATATATATCTATATATGAATTTCCATTGTCTTTTTGTAATAATTCTCAAGGGAAAGAATGCATCAGTGGTCCCTTTACCCTTTCTGAATCCACATTGCTCTTTCGCCACATTACTGTCTACCTTTTCTCTAATTCTATTTCGGATCACTCTGAGAAAAATTTTTCTCATCTGACTCATAATACTTATCGTACTATGTTGTTCACGCTCCGCTGTCCCTATTTTCTTTGGAATTGTTGCAAATACCCACTCCTTCATCACTTCTGGAATATAGCCAGTGTCATATATCTTATTCGGCAATTCTGTTTTTTTCTGCATTGCAGGGTCACCAGCTGCCTCCATCATTTCAACCGATGCATCATCTTCTCCCACAACCTTTTCCCTGCTCATCTCTTTGATTGCTTCCTCTACTTCCTTCAAAATTGGCGATCCCTCCAGCTCACCCACCATTTCCGGTCTGTCACCTCTTGTGTCAGTATACAGCTCCATTATATATTTTTCTCATCCTTTCAAAATTTCCGATGTTTCCATCAATACATTTCCTTGTTTGGTCCTGATTACTGAACTTCTTGTTGGCCTCCTCCTTCCGGTTATATCCCTTATCTTCTTGTACATCTGGCGGGAATTCACTCTCTCAAGCTGTATCTCCCTTCCAGAGTCTTCTGTCTTCCATCAACTTCATAGTTTCTTCTGTCATCCACCTCTGCTTCGCTCTCCTCTGCTTCTCCAGCATCACCACTTTCACCGACCCCAGCAATGCTCGTTGCAAACTTCTCCAGTCCTCCTCCACTCCAGCAACTAGATCAGCTTCATATTCCAAAACTTCATACCTGTTTCTCATGTCGGTTTCAAAAGTGGATCTGACTTCCTCTCTCTGTAGCAAACTCCAGTCTCTTCTTGATTTTCGTTGGCTCTTGTTTCCCCTTTTTAACCTCACCTTCAGCTCGGCAACCATCGGAACATGGTCACATCCCTGCCCACAGTTCGCACCAGGGTAAGTTCTGCGTTGTGTCACTGCGCTTCTGATTCTTTTATCGATTGTTATGTAATAAAACTTGTTTTTTTGCTCGTCCACCAGGACTTTTCCATGTCCATCAATGTCTCGGATGTTGCCGAAAAGTACAAGTTCAAGAATACTTGTCCCTCTGCACAGCACCATTCCACCCACTTATCACCTCCCTCATTCTGCTCGCCGAGGCCGAATGGTCCCATCACTTCAATCTGTCTTCCTGCTCTCATTTCATTGTCCATTTTACCCATAATGATTGCA
This sequence comes from Coenobita brevimanus, assembly GCF_032717465.1. NCBI lineage: Eukaryota > Metazoa > Arthropoda > Malacostraca > Decapoda > Coenobitidae > Coenobita > Coenobita brevimanus. The sequence continues at coordinate 17,598,962 of NC_137030.1, read as the reverse complement.
ATCTCATGTTTTTACATTGTCTCACAGTTTGTCTCACCATCTCATAAAACTCATCCTCTTCCTCCAGATAATTTCCTTTAGGTGCATACACTTGAATAATGTTCATGTTGATTGACCCCACCACCAGCTACACCATCACTATTCTGTCTGACAATGCCCGATATCCTATCATACTTCTTGCCATCTTGGGAGTCATCATCACTCCCACTCCTCGCTGACGTGCCTCTCCTCCACTGTATATGAATTTCACCTCCTCATCTGTCCAGATACCACACCTGCCCATCTCACCTCGCTCACTCCCACAGTATCCAGCCTCAGCCTTCTCATCACTAGCTTTAAATTATCATATTTGCCTGCCTGGCAGAGTATGTTTACATTCCACGCAGCGATTCTCATTTTATCTTTAGTGCGAACAGTCTCTTGGTTACAGACGGGTGTTACCTGTCGCACATAACCATCCTGACTGGACGAGGCAGCATCTACCATCGCATAGCTCCCATTAACATCGTTACGTTAGCTCTTACGTCTTTCCGCTCAATGGTTTTTCTTGGGTTGATACGAGGTGAGGGCCCCACACCTCTTCCACAGTTTGCTCCGCGGCCTCTTATTCAACATATTCGACACGGCCCTACTGAGAACATCCTCTATAGGGGTTCCCACAGCCAGCCAGGAGACGCACGTGGTAGTAGTTTTCTCTCCCCCAGGCAAAATACTAGCATGATGTTTTATTCTATGGATTCGGCTAAACTTAATTCTTTCATGATCCTCAGACGATTACAAGCGAAAAAAAAAAAAGATTGATTTCAGACATGAAACAATGGTAAAATGCAGCTAAATTTTATTCACAGTTAAGATAATTACAGTACACTGTGAACATACTGGTAAGAATGAGTAAATAAAAATTAACTTTAGTGCTATACAGATAACTGTAAGCAAGTAGGCCTACTGCCGACTGAATTAAACAATGGCACGACTCCTACAGTTACGGCGTAGATCTTCATTCCAGTAATATAAAAACTTAATGAAGCCTACTATGACTACTCAGGAAAAATAATTAATTACAGAGGCTTAGTAGATGTTAATGCTAAGTAACCCTTTGAATCAGATAATTTTTAATTCCTCCTACCCCCAGACGATTTTCTTGAAGACTTTTCAGATTAATGGGGTCAGGGATTACTATAACCCCTTCAGTAGGCTACCAGCATTGAATAAATAAGTGAACAAATTCGTCTTGAGGCAAAGCGTAATCATAATCAATTGGTAAAAGCACTCCTGCCTTTTATTTTGTCTCAGTTAAATTGGAAGACATATCTGACAAACTCCACGTCTTTTAGTGCAATGGCCCGTAGGTAGAGTTCTAATAAGTCCAAAAAATAGGAACCCTAGTGAGTCTCAGATCAAATGACCAGAATCAGGTGCCCGTGTCCAACTTTTCGTTCGTCTTGAAAACAGTTTGAAGGCATGTTGCTGCTGCCTGAGGTGATGACAAGATCACTCCAGTGACATGTTGTGTGATCTATTATTACTTTCACCAGAAAATTAATTCAGCTTTGGAGAGGCTTTCAGAACACTGTGGATAAAACCTTCATTACTCGCTTCAGTTCCAGAGGTATGTCATAAGTTGAATAAAATCGTCTGATGGCAGTTGGAATGAAGAATGTGATGTTTCTTTCTAGACAAAAACATGCATTCATTTGACTCTTTCTAAAATTTATTAATTTGAAATTTACCCTCTGAGTCCAGTTATCTACTTCTTACCTTGTTATTACAACTTCCAGATGACGTTAATCAGCTGGGAATAGACTTGGAAGCCGAGAAGTAAACTACGACTTTACCAAACACTGATGGTGAGTTCGGTGTACGTCTGGGGCTGGGGTGTGTCTGAGGGGAGCGTCTTGAGACAAATAGCACCTTTTTGGATAAGTCTGGGTGATGGGTAGGACAAGGGTGGGTGCAGTTATCAAAGGTCTCCTCTGTGTTAGTATATTCTTGATATTTCCAGACATTAGTTCCAGTGCATGAAAGGCCTCTATTACAGAAAGCACTAATATTATTACGCACGAGCGACCGATGTATGCTCTCAGATAATTTTGGAAATGAGCAGACCCGCCCGACCCAGCCCTACCCGACCGTCACGCTAAGCAGAAGTATTCTCCCATGCGAAGTAAAGTTCAGAGTCTGCATGTGATACATTCATTCAGTAAACATTTTTATCAACTAAAAACTCACCCATAAAAGAGTAGGAACTCCTTGGAAACTCGAGTTTTGCAAGGGATTGTGCTGCTCTAAATGGTGAAAGCCTCAATTATAAAATCAAATTTTAAAAGTTTTTCGTCATAACACTTTTTTTTATTTTATTCATCAGCGCAAGCAGTTAAATATCTGAGATTCCGCCTATAACGATAACGTGGCGCTCGCTCGCTCGTCACAGGCTACAAGGTGCACTGTAGTGGTACATAACCCCTCTAAATCGAATAGTCTTTCAAAACCCGGATAAAGCTGTTTTGAGACAGAAGCAAAATGAAATACGTGATCGAATTGAAATAGTTAAGTGACATATCACCAACAATGTGAATGAGTTTCTAGTAACATCGTAATGTCTTCAAAGTTATATAGCAGCAGCAGCAGCAGTAGTAGTAGTAGTAGTTGTTGTTGTTGTTGTACTGAAAAGCAGTTTTTATGATCTTGTAATCCCTGAAAGAGCATCCTAACTTATTTCGTACAGTCTGAAGCGGTTAGAGTAAATATCATGGTAATTATATATAAGGGAAAAATTTATAATCAATCACTATTTGTATGAATAAATGAATCTGAATTTGGTGCTCATTTCTTTGTGCATAATTGAGAGCTATACTTTACTTAGTCATTAAGGTAGCTATCAGACAATGCCTGTCTCTCTATTTATTTATCTCTATCACAGTGGTTCCTAACCTTTTTGTACACGTGACCCGTTTCTCAAAACCCTCAAACACACGTGACCCCCCCTGCCATCAGCCATTTCAGTTTTACAAAATTTTCTGAGAAGGAAGACAGAAGGAGAAAATATGAATAAACAGATTTTTAAAAATTTTAAACAAATTCTGGCACATTATAAAATTCGGGGTAATATATTTTGTTAGCCAAACCAAGCCCATTGTTTTTTCAGTGACAACTATCGTCACACAATCCATAATCTTCATCACTAACATATCATCTCTTCAGCCTAGCTAGTGAGACAGTTGGGGATGCATCTAAGCAGAGAGTCTTGGGCATTGTGGTGAGGAGTTTGTAAGAACCTATCTCGTGTCATCCTTGACATCCAGTCTGTTCCTGGTCTTCATTTTGATGTGGACAAGGATTGAAAATCTAGCCTACCAGAGGACGGTGCAGGCAAATGGAAGAAGAACACAAAATGCCAGCATTCTTACTCTGGGATATGATTGATGCATAGCACACCAGAAATGAGTCACCAAGTTCTCTTGGAACAGGTCACACACAGGACATCCAAGAATTCATCTTGGACTTCGTTGGGGATGCTGGATACGTCAAGTGCAGCGGAGAAAGAGTTTCTTATCAGTTCCTCCTCTTCTCCTTTGAGCTCAGGGAAGTATCCCTGGAATCCCGTTTCTAGGGTCTCATTGTGTCCAGTAATCTCATGCTTCAGAATCATCAACCACTCCATGGAATTTTTCAAGCATGATGATGTTCCCAAGATTGACTTTTTGAGGCCAGTTCTGCAGTTTTGATATGAAGTCCGGTAGACTGTCTTGAAATAGGAGAACGTGTGTTTCCATTCACTGAAGTTTTAAATTCACCTTGTTCAGCTGGGCGAAAATATCCGCCAGGTACACAACCCGTTTATCCCACGTTTCATAATCGAAGTGAGTCAGATCTCACTTTTCTTGCACTTCCACAAAGAACCTGATTTCGTCTTTCATTTCGAAGACACGATTCACATTTCAACAACCAGCATACGGCCATGTAGGAAAAAAGGTCAGCATCCATGTCTTTGCAGCGTTCTTTGAATAAACGAGCATTAAGTGCCCCAGCTTTGACGTGATTCACAGTTTTGGTCACAGAATCGTGCACTTCCTGCACAAAGGTAGGAGGAGTGGGAACCATTAAGTGGTTGTCCCTAGCTTGGGATGCCATATCCTTCACTCTTGTCTGGAATTCTGACTTTGATCCTAGCATAACTGGTGTTCCCTCCATACAAACCCCGCACACATTGCCCCACTGCAGACCTTTGGTATGTAAAAAGGTAGAAGCCCTTTTCATGACATTATCAGCTTTTATAGTGGTTTGAAGTGCACAGCAGAAGAGCAATTTTTCATTGATGTCATATGGATGGATGTACCTCACGAAGACAAACAACTGAGAACATGGACTCACATCCATCGACTTGTCGAGTAGAAAGAACAACAAAGAAGTTTTGATTTCATCCAAAACCTGCTCTTTCATATCCATGAACATATGAGAAGTACGCCTCGGAAGAGTATTTAATTGACAGAGATACTTACTGCATATTCTTCATGCTGCCTTCACCATCTTCTTCACCATCTTCAACATGCAGGGTTTGGTAAGCGTCTCTTCAATCATGTGAGGCTTTTTATGATAGGCAGTTTCTGACTCAACTTGACACGAGGCCTCCACTGCTGCAGCATTGTGTTGTTGAAAAGACCCACAAACATCGAACTTTTGACGTTTGAGACGAAGCTCATGGCGTTTCAACTCCAAATCCTTCTCTGCATGTTCCTGGTGCGTCATCTGTAGGCGACACTTGACTATCGATGGTTTCATCTACTCTGCACTCAGGACAACATGGCACAAGATGCAATATGACTACTCAACATCTTTGTTGGCGAGTATTGCGGTGAAGCTAGTGTTGAGGCAGTCTTCCCAGTAATTGCACCTTTTAGCCATGGATTAAGATCTGTGAATACAATATATCACATCATGAAATGCAAAATAATGAAACATCAGCAATAAACAGAGCTCCAAAAAGTATCCAGTATTGGTATATATATTACTAAGTTACTTACGTATACTATATCATTCATGAAATATTTGAATATTCATGAAAGGTATTTTTTATTAATTATTGTACATACAAGAATATTATTCACGTGCCAAAACTTTTTAAGTTTTTGGTTCTGCACACTACAAAAAATAAATATCAAAATCTTACTCCTTTTTTGTTTGTGAGACACACACACACACACACACACACACACACACACACACACACACACACACACACACACACACACACACACACACACACACACACACACACATTTCTTGTCTATTTTGCCAGAAAGAACAGATTTTAGTAAACCACTGTCACTGCCATGAGCCAGGCCCGGGATTCACTAACAGCTGCTGGATGGCAGCTGGGCACGTTGTCGCACAGCGGCCAACGACAATCTCTCAAGGACTATTCATCAACATTGTATTTGACTCCCTTCCAAGTCTGTTCCGTGGCGAGTAGGAAATTTGGTGGGGAAAATTTGCTCGACCAACCCCAAGACGGACTAAAGTATTTATAAGCATTCACATATGTATGTATACATGAAGGCCTATGCCAATGTACGCAAATACAGTACATATGTATGTGCGCAACGGCGTACTTACGAAGTGCATAAGCATGTATGTACCAAAAAATGTCCGTAGGCATGTGTACTACTGTCTTGCCTACATATGCACTTACGTACGTTAGTACGTAATTACGTACATTGTGTTTATGCGTGTGCATAATTTATGCATAATTAAGCATTTACGTGCATACGCACTTAATTCTTACATATATCAACCCAAGAAAATCTTCCTCAGGAGTACCCTCTAGTTTTTCACAGTATCCAACTCAATCTTGCATCATCTTTAGACATGCTTGGGGTTTCATTCTCTCGGGATTTATCTTGAAAAGAACATAATTTATTACCTCTGTTGTAAAATTTCCTTCCAAGAAGTTGGGTGTGCTAAGTCGACTCCGTGCTTTGTTCACCCCCTGCACATTTGTTGACTCTATACACAGGTTTTATTCTCCTCTGCGTAGGGTACAACTCTTATGTGTGGGGCAGCTCCACACATGCAGCTCTTCTCAACAAAGTGGTGTCAAAGGCTTTTTTGTCTCATTAACTCTCCTTCTATTACTGGCTCCCTTCAGACTCCGTCACTTCGTGGCACTGTTGTATCTTTATCTCCTTCTATTGCTTCCTCAATGGTCACTGCTCCTCTGAACTGTCTGCTTGCATCCCTCCACCACTACGGCGGGCATGTTGCACTCGTCTAGCAACAAACTCTCATCCCTTTTCTGCCCGATGCAAGTGTGAACCGTTACTCCCAGTCCTTCATGTATGCAATAAGTCAACTCCGGAACTGTCTCCCTCTGTATTTCCTACTGCCTCTGATCTCCAGTCTTTCAAACGATGTGTGTCCAGGTATCTCAAAATGAATGGATAATGAATTTGGCTTTCTGTTATCTTGTTTTTTGTTTTTTCCTGGAGGGAACAATTTGCAGGCTTCTGACCTTTGGTTCCTTCTTCTTTGTATAAAAAACACTACTCATATATTTACATAACATACGTGCTTAAGTATTTATGTACTCAAATGTGTGGAAGTACATATTATAAAATAATATAATAATTTTGGTTTTACGCCAGGTATCCCCGAAGGCCTAAGGCGTTGCCCCTGGGTTGAGGACTTTTGGACTGGGGCGTGTTGCATTTTATGACCGGATGCCCTTCCTGATGTCTACCAATGACTCTTGGGTGGATTCGATCCTCCGACCCTTCGGTCAGAGCGGAGCGCTCTAACCCACCGAGCCACGGCATGAATACATGAGACCGTCTGTAAATAAATATGAACGCGGGCATATGTAATTTTTTGCGTAAGTAGGTGGGTACGTATATATGTACTTAAGCATGAATATACGTGCATTAGCAAGTACATAGGTGTGTACCTAAGGGCAGACATAGATGCATAAGTACGCACAAGGGTGCATACGTACGTACATGGGTGTGTAAGTACGTACATAGTTGTGTAAGTACGTACATCGGTCCATACGTAAGGACGTACATACGTGCATACATAAGTACTTACGTATGCTTACGTAAGTACGTGCATAGCTGCGTACGTAAGTACGAACATGGGTTCATACGTAGACATGTACATACGTTTGTACGTAAACAGATGCGTATGTCATTATGTACAGTATGTGAATATGTAAATACATAAGTAGATGCATACGTGCATAGATGCGTACGTAAGTAAGAACATGGATTCATACACAGACATGTACATACGTTTGTACGTAAACAGATGCGTACGTAATTACGTACGTGGATATGTAAGTACGTATGTAGATGCATACGCAAGTATGTACACAAGTGAGTACGTAAGTACATAGGTGCATAAATACCCTAAGTAAGGAAGTACCTACACTTAGATAACTCTTTGTTTTGGTCAGGGATCATGTAACTGATATTATGTGACTATTTCCAAGTTACGATCCTGTACAGGGGGTCTGGAGGTCCCTTAGGGAACGGGAAACCCTACACCACAAAGACGACGGCCGACTCAGTTTGTGCATACCAGTGTAACACCGAAAGGGAGTGGCGCAGCCGGTAAGGAAGGCTCCAAGAGCGTGCGATAGTTAGTGAATCAAAGTCTTTCGAGGGTAAACAAATGCTGATTTGCTGCCACCCTGGAGTAGCAGTGTTGCCAAATGTTTCCAGTGAAAATCTGTTTACAAAACAATGAAAATGTACAAGATTTTTTAAGGCAGAAAAGTATGAGTAAATTTTAACAATTACGCACAACTGTGCTTGGCCAATTATTTTCAACTCATCCAGTTGCTCCAACTGAGAAAAACATCAGCAGCAATGGTATGGGAACTGCGTGATTATACTCCATTTCACCAAGTCTGGCACCATCAGTGATGTCCTCAACGCGTGTAGTGTTGGTGTAAATCCTCTGCACTAGGTAAACCTCTATATATTACCTTGACAACCAAAATATAAAGGCAATACAAAAAGGTATATCTAGTTCTGAGGACCTTTATCAATGCTACAGGTGTTGAGGACATCGCTGATGGTGCCAGACTCGGTGAAATGGAGTATAGTTGCTCCACGTGAGAAAAACACCAGTACCTGTGGTACAGGAACTGCGTGACAAGTGACAGGCTGGTTCGCTCCTGAATTTTTTTTAATAATGGCTATCGACCATTGGGCCTATGGCCCTGGTCATAAAATCATATTTATAGACACATATATACACACAAGTATATAAATAGATATATAGATAGCTAGATAGTTAGACAGATAGATAGATAGATACTTGTATTTTGTATTTTTTGAACAAAAATAGTTCTATGACCCTAACACTGCTAGACCTAAAAAAAAATCGCTAACCTACACTAATGCCTAAGGAAAAATAGCTAAACTGACCTAAATATTCATATGCTTACAATTGTGGATAAAATTCCTCAGCCAACAGAACCAGGGGATTCAGGAGAGAACCAGGGGATTCAGGAACTGTTTCATATAGGTCAATTGTCGGCCCTAATTAAGAAAACTTAAACATGCAGTTGTAAAGTATTTACAAATGTAAACTAGAAATAACTCATAGAGCGCATACCCCCTCCAATGCCATTGCCATGAAAAGGATTCCGGATCTGGATGGGCCACGAAACTTAATGAATTCTTTCTTGGCCCATGGCCCACCCTTCCACAAAGTTTCATTAAAATTCATTGAGGACTTTTGGAGATATTGTGCGCGATGCTCCGGATCGGCCCCAAAATTAAATCAGTTCTTTCTTGGCCCATGGCCCACAATTCCAAAAAACTTCATTGAAATTCAATGAGAACTTTTGGAGATATCGTTCTGACAGACAGACAGACAAACAAACAAACAAACATAGGTGATAATATGATCTCCAACTTCGTTGGCGGAGGCAAAAAGGTGAAATACCTCCCCGAACAGAGCACCATCGACTGAAAATGCCCAATACCTTTCTAAATCGCACACTTTCACTCATCATCTGTCGACTGTCGGGCGAGGCACGTGGTTTAATAAAGGGGACGTTTGTATAAGAAATAGATCAGTCAGGAGCATAACTAATTCAGATACGTCGAAAGTCAACCCCAATTAAATAATAAACCATATACATACACACAGTTGATAAAATCCATTTCCACACAATTAAAAAATCACATCACTCTGATCAATTCGGTCTCATTCAAGAAAGCCGTCAATTTATCAGTGATAACAATATCCCCATTACCCAGGATAGTGGAAAGGGCGAAGGGAACATCTGCTGCACCCAAGTAACTTATAAATGACGCACGTTCACGAATAAATCACTGACAGTGCAGGATTTTATGACCGATAGCTAACACCACACCACAGATGTCACAGAGCAGTGGAAGTTGTCTTTCAATGTATGGCTTCATATGAGTTATCATAGCACAATTCATTCACAGTCTTGCCTATATGCTTTTTCCAGGGCGACTGGGAAGATTGGCTGAGTCCCAGTTGCCAAGGAGTTGCTTGCATGTTGGTATAGTTAGTCTGGTCCTTGCTACAGAAGATTTATTGATTTCTTTCCGAGTGTGAGACTCGACCGTAGATCACGAGGAACATCCTAAGTCTCCTCGAGGTCCACAGCCGACTTCGCAAACAAGTCACCCTGCTCATTGTCATTTATACGACAATGACCAGGCACCCAGATCAGCATAAAAGACTTTTCGCAAAAGGGCAATTTATTAATTATGCCGCCCTGGATCTCAGGAGAATCCGTAGTGCAAGTAGCAATTGCATGAAGGGCTGACTTGGAGTCTGAATATATGACGAATGATTCATGTCTATCGTTAAGAGCATAGCCTATGGCTTTGTCAACAGCAAAAAGTTCTGAGGTAAACACAGATTTAGAAGTTGGCAACCAAAATCTGAGGGTACACTCAGTCGACCACACACTACCACCTGTACATTCACTGGACTTGCAGCCATCAGTATACAATTGCTGGGACTCAGATTACTAACTAGGATGTTACAGAACAAGTGGTGGATCTTTGCCTCCGGCCCCTTGGTCTTTGGTGCTGGGAGCCATGTAACATCAACATTAAAGCTGGGTGGCTCCCAAGGCGCATACTTTTAAGCACAAACTTGTCACAGTCACTGAGGTTCACACCAACCTCCTGAGTCAGTAAGTGGACACGAACGGCAAGTGTCCGACGAACTCCCTCCACCGAATAATATAATGCAGAGGGGTACAGGCCACTTTGCCAATATCAAATTTTCTGAAAGTTCATATACCTTAGGACAGCAGCATATGGTTGTGGAGAGTACAAAGGGGAGGTACATTTGCCTCCACTTCCATCTGAGATATACGTATACACCTTAAGACTCGAAGACATACAGTATGTGCAAACATTTATTCTGCAACACATCCAGCCTCCTCAGTTGTGACATCAGATGCCAACCCATACAACTGTGAGCCATAGTCTACTTTAGATCTAATAAGGGACTTAAACACTAATAAAGCTTTCTTGTCGGCTCAACAAGTAGTACCTGCTAGGTACTTAAGGACATTTAACGGTTTATCATAACGAGCAAAAAAATTATTACCAAGAAATTTAACGATCAATTGATGATTAAAATATAGTCCTACAAACTTTACAGCGTCTTGAAAAGTTACTGCTAGATTATCCAAAGCCGAAGGCAAATCAAGGACGTTACGAGTGGTAAAAATTACAGCGGCGCACTTAGGAACAGAAAACTTAAATCCGCACTGCAAGGCCCATTGGTGGATGGAATCAAAGGCTGCTTGAACTTGCCCAGCCAAAAATTGTGCATTATGGGAAGAGTACCATATTGCACAATTGTCAGCACAGGGTGACTATTTAAGATTCTTCAGGATAGAAGGTAAATGACAGAATATCACCGATCATAATATTAATCAAATTGGGACTAAGCACACTTTCCTGAGGTACCCCGTATTCTTCGTTAAATATATCCAACGTTACGTTGTGGGGCAATTGGTAGAGAAAGCTCAGTCCCTTAGAAAACTAGAAAAAAATAGGAAATTAAACTCTTAAACTATATGCATTGTGCTCCATTTGTATACCGTGTTGCCACGTCATATCATAGGCTTTATGGATGTCCATGAACACCCCTATCATCAATTCTTTGTTGGCAAATGTCTCCAAACTGCAATGCTCCAAATTCATTAAATGGTCTAGTGAAAATCAATACTCACGAAAGCCACATTGTTGATCACTTTACAAACTTTTTGACTCTAAAACAAAAAGAAGCTTATTATTAAACATTCGTTCCATGGACTCACAGAGCCAAGAAGTCATCACAATAGGACGAAATGGGGTGGGATTCATAATACGACCAGCCTCTTTGGGTATTGGTATGATGTGTGCAAAGTGCCATGAGTTTGGGAACTTTCTGTACGTCCAAAGCTGATTGTACATTGCTAACAGCTTCATCAAGTTGTCCTGATTAAGATGCTGGATCATACTGTACGTGATAGTTATCTTGTCCAGGACTGGTGCCTTTACAGGATTTAAGGGCAAGGAGCAGTTCATCTATCGTAAACTCTTCATTGTACGGAGAGTCTTCATCTTCTGTGGCAGAGTCTACTATTTGTAGCTCATCAGTGAGTTTATGAAGCTGAAAACGCTCGTCATAATTGGCTGAGCTGCTTACATGAGAGAAACTCGTGGCGACGATGTTTGCTACGTCCACGGGATTGTTTTAGATGTATTTACCTGCAGAGAGATAGAAGGGAGTTTATTATTTAGTAATATTATAGTGAACCAGACTTTACTTAATGTAGTAAAACAAGTCACCATTGACACGAATGACCGCCAGGAGCCATGGTTAGCCCTCCTAATTATTCTCCTTGCCTCAGCCCGTGCCTGTTTGTATGCAATAAAGTTTTCCTCAGTAGGCTGACTATCAAAATCCCATCTCTCCTATTGTGTTTCCTTAATGCTTTTCGACAACCTGCAATCCACAGATGAGCTGTCCTTCACATTAACTGTAAAACTCTTGGGAGTAGCAGCCCCAGCTTCGCGAAATATGGAATTGGTTAAATTTTCGACTTTTACATCTAATGTCTTCCCAGATATATCAAAATCGGCCATCCTTGAGAATGATCCCCAATCTGCTTTATTAAAGTTAAATTTTGGAGATGGAGGGTCCGAAAGAACGTCGGGTGCGTAAGAACGACAGATAGATAGATGATCACTTCCCAAAGGAATCGTCATAAGAATCCCATGAGAAACTTTTGATGTATACCTGGGAAGGCCAGAGGCAAGCTGATGGTTGAAAAATTACCAGTACGATCATCTACAAGAGTCGCCCTACCATTGTTCGGGAAGACAGAGGTTGGACTGTAGTATTATGTTGGCTACCTACTCCTCATGAGCATCGATCCTCAAGCTACCACACTGATTGTGATGAGTGTTAAAGTCGCCCAACACTAACTTATTTCCAGGTTGGTAGTCAAAAAGTGAATTTAAAGCATTATAATCAATGGGACCATGTTGTGGACAGTGTAGAAAGCAGATAGACCGATACGTGTTGGTAAATTTTACATTGTACGTGAAAGCTCCAAGAGTAGAATTTACAACCACTTGTGTTTGTGGGTGAGATTTGTGCATGTATAAGTCTACTCCGTGGCCATCATATCATCTATATGAGTGGTAGTGTTTGAACTGTGGAGGATCACGGTGATCCTCCTAGCATGTCTGCTGTAAGCAAACAATGTCTGGCATGTGTATAGATTGCAAAGTTGCTATATTGTGTAATTTATTACCAAGAGTCCTACAGTTCCACTGCAACACAGTGAATGTGACGGTTTAAGATTTATAATGGGGGCCAGTGTGCTTAGTCTTTTCAAGCCGTCTGCCAACAGGCGAGTGACTATAGGGGGTCGTATCCCGGTGCTTGTTGGTGGAAACCTCCATTTTATCATCAATAATAAGGCTTCTAGATTCACACAAGAAAGAACTGACTCTTCTCTCCCGCACTGGAGCAGGAGCAAGAATAACATGAAAACGAGACTGTTTTGTGTGTATGGTCAGATTAATCTTCCTAGACTTGATGGACTTCGGTTTAGGCGTTATTGGCTGAGAGGCAGCAGCAGCCTGAGAGTATGAGGTAATTATAATGTCAGTTAGAGTTTGAATATAGAGGAGTCTGAGACTGAGAGGTTGAGTGAGTGGCATGAAGAACAGGGGTAGGGTCAGTCTGTGTCTCGACAGAGCAGATCACAGGACAGGACACCACTGCCGAAGCATAGGTCCTATTTAGCGTGGGGGCTGCATGCAACTCCTTCACCTTATTCCTAGCTTCGTAGTAGGAGATGCCCTCAGTCGCCTTCACTGTGCAGACAACTTTCTTCTTCTTGCAGTTGGGACAATCCCTTGAGGAAGTAGAGTGAGCACCCTTGCAGTGAAAGCAACATACAGTCTCAGATGCACAGCGTTCAGCATCATGACCCTGTGCTGCACACTGGCCACACACTGACTTGGAAGCCCGACAAGTCTTGTCATTATGTCCATATAACTGACATTTTAAACAACGAAGGGGGTTTGAGATATATCGCCTGACGTTAGCAATTTCGTAGCCAACTTTGACATGGGTTGGAAGACTCACTTTGCCAAAGGTCAAGATAATGGTGGCAGTCTTCGTCCTCTTACCCTCCGCGAATCTAGTTACGAACCCATGAGCAAGTTCACCTAAGATCCATAATCATGAGGTCCCTGCAGGTGATGACACTCTTGCAGGAATTCATGGAATGTGGGATCCTTAGCTCGGCATCGTAACAGTGGAACTTATGTAGTTTAAGCTAATTCGTAACCTGAGAGGCGTTGACAGTTTTAACTAAAAGGTCTCCTTTAGCAAGTTCTTTTTTTTTCTACTAGTTCCACCTCTCCATCACAACCATCAATCACCTTCTTGATAATGAAAGGATTGAGATTGTTCAAGAGAGCGAAATCGACATCATGGAGAGTGGCAAACTGAGCATAGTACACCTGTATGTCACTTGGGGATCGAGTCTGTGGCCGTTCAGTTTGGGGGCGGTCAGTCTGTGTTGTAGTCAGTGGTCTATCAGGACCACCTATCCCCATGAAGGCGGGAGCTGGTGGCAGGGGCGTCCACTATAGTAAACACTTCCTCCTCATGGGGGAAATGGGAAGTAAGAGAAGAAACGTAGACCTGGGGTTAAGCATCTAAGTCTGATATTGCCCTCTCGAACCACTTTCGGGTGCCTGCGTCTGTGTCATTTTACACCCCAGAGTGATCAGTGGGGGGACGTCTCCAGAGACAAGTAAGCAAAGGCAATTTCAATATAAAGATACAGACATCTAGTGTACCCAGCTATGAGGGAGGGGAGGAAATGAGAACTAGCTAACCTAGTCACTACCAGAAGAGTAAAAGAAACAAAAAAATGCAAGTGGTGCCAGGTACAACAAACCTCACCCGACAGCAGTTATTATATTGTTGTTACATGCTGACAAATAGGTTCAGTGCACAATTAAAGTCTAAGGTAATGGTGCAAATGTTTTCAAGTTACTCCCTCTAAAAATCTGTGATCTTGCGTTTGACCTTTCAAGATCACTCAAGGTCAAAGATCATGCTGCCAAATGAAAGCCCATAAGAGACTTCCTATATTTTGGTAATGGTAAATATCTCTATTTTCAACGAGTTTCGAGTTATAGTCCCCTGAGTATCCGTGACCTTGAGTTTGACCTTTCAAGGTCACGTACAATCAAAGGTCAAGGTACCAAATAAATACCCATATAGCATTTCCTATATTTTGATAATAGGAAATACCTCTCTATCTTCAACCAGTTTCTTGTTATAGTCCCTGAATATCCGTGACCTTGAGTTTGACCTTTCAAAGTCATTCAAGGTCAAAGGTCCTGGTGCCCAATGAAAACCCATATTACGGGCTCCTGTATGTTTATAATAGTTAATATCTCTGTCTTGAACCGTTTTCAAGTCATAACCCTCTGAAAATCCGTGACCTTGATATTGACCTTTCAGGGTCACTCGAGCACCTCCAAAATTTAATCACTTTCTTTGGAGACCAGTGCCCACATTTCCTGAAAGTTTCATGAAATTTAATTCTGCCGTTTTCCCGTAATGTTGCTAACAAACAAAAAAACAAACAACCAAAACAGTACCTCGCCGGACTCCCTCCGGGCGAGGTAAAAATAAGCTAGAGAAGTGTTCAGCGCACACGTTCGCTTTTTCTGCGACCATCCATGCAAGTCCACTGGCTCGAGTCAGGCACAATAAATACCCTGCTTGTCTCCCGAACATTACTGGAGCCTAGACTCATGCATTATCTGGAATCTTGCGGAATATCTGTGAATATATACTGATACACATCCACTTCTCGAGGAGTCTCGAAAATTATTGCACTTGTATTAACTTTCGAATTAACTGAATATCGAGCGTATATCAGGGTCTATCGGTTTAAATAATAAACAACGCTATATTATGATAAATATGAAAAAGTATGCATAATATAACTAAACTAAAGCAATATTAATCACGAAATAACGTGGTGTGACCAATTCTGCAACGCCCAGTAGTCTTCCTGCATACCATATACCTCCTCATGTCACCACTTCGGCGCTAACACCAACCGCCCTTATTGAATACATGCTAGGGCTGTCTCATACAGGACTAGTGTACTGGTATTAGCTGGGGTATTTTTACGACATATCGGCGGGTCTTCTGGTAGATCAGTAAAGTCTGATCTAATGAAATTCAAGTCCTTAAACTGTTCCCCGCCCCAGCCGGGATTTGAGCCTGGGTCCGGTAGGACTGCAGACCACCTCTCTACCGATTGAGCCATGCCTAACCCTTTGTTGTTGCTTGGGGAAGTTGTGGACATGGGGAAAAAATTTCATACGTGAAAAAAAAAAAAAAAAATGCAGGCGGAAAAAAGTTGTACTCAAGGGGAAAAGTCATACACGACAGAAAAAGCCAAGCTCAGGGGAAAAAGTCGCGAGCATGAGCGAAATAGCCTTGTGAGCAGGGATAAAAGGCACATGTGGGGGAAAATATGATGCAAGCAGGTAAAATTTCACATCATCAGGGATTAAGTCACGCGAGCTAGGAATAAACTAGGGTGCTTGGGAAAAAGTTGTGCGCATGGGGAAATACTTGTGTACCAGGAAAATAACAGTGGTGTGTGTGTGTGTGTGTGTGTGTGTGTGTGTGTGTGTGTGTGGATAACAGTAGCACTTGCGAGGAGGAAATGTTTGCATGCTCGAGGAAAAATCTTACGCTGGGGGGAGGGGGAAGAAGAGGGGAGACATGAGTGCATGGAAAATAAGTTGTATACGCGAGGAGAAATGTTGTGGGTGAAAAACAAATGCACGTGCGCAAGAGAAACAAAATAACTCACGTGCAGAGGAAACAATAATGTGCAATGAATACGTTGTGCTGACGACGAAGTTGCAGAAGCGAGGGAAAAAAAAAAGTTGCGTGTATGGGAGGAAAAAGTCCTTAGTGGAGGGAAAATGAGCACAGGAAAAAAAAAAAAAAAAAAAAGGTGAAAGAATCCTGTTCGGTGGGGAAAAAGTTGCGCATCTGTCTCTCACTGATGATTTTCGAGAACAAGGCTGTTCATTCACAGACGGTAGTGACAGTGAATCTAGTTTTTAGGGTCGTGACACGCCTACTTCACGCCCGTAGACTTTGGCTACATTTGTGAAGTTCCCTGTTAGATTCCTTAAGCTCTTGCATCAGTCTTATCCCTTTTTACTTGTTGTATAGTACATTAGTTTACATCTCTCTCTCTCTCTCACACACACACACACACACACACACACACACACACACACACACACACACACATACGCACTATCAATCATATGTGTCTCGATACCCTCTTGTTAACCGTGCTTGTTAATCTCAATTCTTCAAGACTGCACACACACACACACACATACACACACACTTTGATCACCCTAAACTCTCCCCAGTCACCCTTCCCCAGCCTCCACCCTTAATTCCACCCTCACTGTCTCTGCCTAAATATCACTTACCTTCTCCAGCCTATCACAACCATCCTTCACCCTCCCCGCCTCTCCCGAAACCTCCTGACCTCTTCAATCCAGCCTTCCCCACCCCCAGCCCCACCCTCCACACCTCTCACCCACCCCACCCAATCCCTTCGTGATTCCAACACTGAGCCGGTTCCAGTTCTAGTATTTTTCTCCTTTCGTTTTCTAATTCCATTTTACCTAAATTTCTCTTATGTACGTAATTTCATTTTCTTCCCCCACGTGAAGTTTGTCAGCTCTCTCAGACACCAATAATTCACTCTCAGTATAAGTAAAAACATTTGGCATCACCTGGAATAGAATGCCAGAGCCGTCTTGATCGTAAAACTCTCTCTCTCTGCGATATATATATATATATATATATATATATATATATATATATATATATATATATATATTGTATGTCTATCTATCTATCTATCTATCTATCTATTGCCAGACGCCACAGTCCCGCAAGGGGTGGCCATTTGACTTTGAGTTATTTGTTTTACGGGAAGGGGCACTAACCCTTCATCAACCCACTTGTTGACACGTAGGGAGCACGCATGGTTTGGTTATATAGTTACCACCCAGCGTTGTAAATGGCTTCCTGGCTTACAGGAAACCATTTGGTTTGTCACTCAATGTAAAGCCACCTGTAAAGGAAAGAAAAGCAATAAGAAGTGACAGGAAAGATGGGAGAAATAGGAAGAGAGGAGGGCAGGCACAGAAAAAGAATGATATAGGCTAAGGAAGGAAGTAGGCAACACTACATCAAGTGAGTGGATGATGGTCGCCACCACCTACCACAAGTATATATACTGTATATATATATATATATATATATATATATATATATATATATATATATATATATATATATATATATATATATATATATATATATATATATATACTGTATATATACATACTAAATGCATTTAGTTTTCTCTGCTCCTCTCCCTCCTTCATCGCTTTTCCTTTGACTTCCTCTCAATTGCCCATGACTCTGCCCCTTCCCTCCTCCCTCCTGTGGGAAATGATGAATGTGTGTGTGTGTGCTTGATGGATGCAATCAGGCCCTCTTTCAGTGTGTCTCAAGGTCATATTGAAAGACCGTGTCCATTTCCTCCTTTATACCCGTTCACTATATTTGACAGTAAAATCATGGGCTAAGGAGACCCCCTGTTGCCTCCTTTTCCCCATCAGTTTATTTCTGCACATTGCTCGTTTATATCCTTTGACGATTTCGACGGTGCTGGTGAGGGACACTGTCATCTGTCGCTGATGTGACTGGTCAGGCTATACAAACGCCCCCTCATCTCCGTCCTTATCCCCCAAATGGTACATGGTGGCCTGCAGAATGGCAAGTTAAACCTGCAGTCCCCCGGGTTCACAGTCAGATGAGACTCAGGCAAGAACAACAGCAACAACAACAAAAATTTCGGCCGTATGCTTGCAACCTTTAAACATTTTCCAGCACTTCTATCGACATTTTTTGTGCAAAGAAAGTGAACCTACCACTAGAAGTACGAAAAGCTTATCGCTTTAAACGAAACTGAAACAACAAGAAACGGTGCCAAGGCACAGGAAAGTGGACCTCGGCAGTCATTTTAGTACTGACGTCTAAACACAACAGGATATCTAGTCAAAGATGTAACATATCAAATTGGAGTAAACTGGGTGAAAATTCACGATTTTATGTCCATTTGAAATCTAAGGCCCGACCCACCTGACATTGACCCTCCCCTACTGCCAACTGGGAGGGGCAACCTCCCTGATGTAATAAGGTATGTTATAGGATGCAGATTTGAAAGATACATCTTTAGGTTTTCAGGATCCGATCATCTTGAGATACCTGGACACACTGCATTAGAAAGAATGGAGATCATAGGAAGTAGGAAATATAGACAAAGGGAGACAGATCCGAAGTTGACATGTTGCGTTTATAAAGGACTTGGAGTAAAGGTTCACTCTTGCATTAGAGAGTTGGTCAGAAAAGGGAAGAGAATTTGTTGCTAGACGGGTGCTACGCGCCCGTCGTAATGGTAGAAGGGTGCAAACAGACAGTTCAGAGGACCAGTGATCATTAAAGTAGCGATAGAAAAGAGATAAAGATGCAACAGTCCGGCGAGGAGACAGAGGTTGAAAGGAGCAAGTAAGAGGAGTAGTTAATGAGACGAAAAGTCTCCATTTTGTTGAGAAGAGCTGTATGTATGGACTCTCCCCACACATGACTTGTACTCTACAGTGAGGTGAATAAAATCCGTGCATAAAGTCAACAACTGTGCAGGGGTATAGAAATACGGAGCCGGTTTAGCACACCTCCTCTCTTAGAAGCAGAGTTTACATGAGATAGAATATGATCTTTCCAAGATAAATTCCGAGGGAATGAGACCCAAAGTATGTTTAAAGAAGATGCAGGAATGAGCTGGATATTATCAAACATTAGTAAGTACTCCTGTGGAAGATTTTGACTGGTTGATAGGTGTAAGAAATGAGTTTATGATGTATTGAACACAAGATTATTTTTCCCCCAGTCAGAGACACGAGCCAAGTCAGACATTAGGTGTGCCATAGCCTCATCCCTTGTTTGTTGAAGTAACTGCTGAGATGGATGCTGTGGGAAGCAAATGGAAAGGTGAAGGGTGGAATCATCAGCATATGAGTGGATTTGGTTTGAAGTACAGCTTAGATGGTCATTGATGAATAAAAGGAAGAGAGTTAGTGATAGGACAGAGCCATGAGGAACACCACTATTGATAAATCCAGGAGAAGAATGGTGGCCGTCTACAGCAGCAATTATAGAACGATCAGAAAGGAAACTAGAGATGAAGACACAGATAGAAGGAAAGAAACCGTAAGAGAGCAGTTTGATAATTAAAGACTTATGTCAGACTCGACTGGAAGCCTTTGAGATATCAAGTGCAATGGGAAAGCTTTCACCATTGTCCCGAAAGGAGGATGACCAGGAGTCTGAAAGGTAGGTGAGAAGATCGCCAGTGGAGCATCCCTGATGGAACCCATACTGACGATCAGAAAGAAGGTTGTGATAGGAAGAATTCTTTAAATATGTTTTGTTATGAAAAGACTCGAAAACTTATGAGATACAGGATGTTAAAGCAACTGGGTGATTTTGACAGTTGGGAATGGTCACCCTTCTTTGGGACTGGCTGAATGAGAGAAAACTTCTAGCAAAAAGGAAAGGTACAAGTCGATAAACAAAGGCGAAAGTGTTTACCTAGGCAGGGTGTAAGCACATAAGCACAGCTTTTAAGAACAACAGGAGGAACCCCATCAGGCCCCTGTGCCTTATTAGTACTGAGGCTAGTGATGGCAGAAAATACATCAGCTGAAGAAATTTTAATGTTAGCCATGAGGAAGTCAGAGGGGGAAAGTGATGGAGGAACAGCACTGAAATCGTCTAAGGTGAAATTGGAGGCGAAAGTCTAAGCGAAGAGATCTTCTTGATCAATAAAAGAAATAGCTACAAAGCCATAGGGGTGGAAAAGAGGGGGTGGGGAGGATGATGAAGTAAGGTTGTTAGAAAGGTTTTTGGCATGGTACCAGAAGGAGCAGGAACAATTCGACTTGGAGAGTTCAGTGCATTTAGTAAAGATGAAGAAATTTTTAGAAGAGAGAAGAACAGACTTAGTGCGATTTCGGGAAGAAACATAAAAAAGATGAAAGTCAGGGGTGGATTGGCTCCGGTACCTTGTTTAGGCCTTCTCCCTGGTGTGGACAGCATTAGAACAAGCGTGATTAAACCAAGGTTTCTTTGCATTAATCAAAGGATGTGAGAAATTAATGAATGTTTCCATGCCCGAGAGAATAACCTTCGTAATGCGCACTGCACGCTCAGATGGTTCTCGGCCATGGAAGAAAAAATCATTGCAGGAAAAATCAAAGTAAGTACTGCCTGAGGACCTCCCAGTCAGCAGCTCCAAAGTGCCACAATCAACCTTTCTTTGGAGGGTCCACAGGCTGTACACGAGTGATACGACAAGTTAAGGTAATAAGGCTGTGATCGGAGGAGCCCAATGGAGAGGAAAGATTACCGTAGTAGTATAAGCAGAAGGATTAGTTGTAAGGAAGAGGTCAAGTACGCTAAAACTCTCTGCAAGACGGTCATGGATACAGGTAGGTGCTTTAAAAGCTGCTCTAGGTCATTAAGGATAGAAAAGATGTTGGCCTGTTCACCAAGTGGTTCAGTGAATGAAGAGGAGAGCCAAAGGTGATGGTGAACATTGAAATCTCCTAGAAGGGAGATTTCAGAGCAAAGAGAAATGGATAGGATGTGTTCCATCGTAGAAGTAAGATAGTCGAAGAATTTTTCATAGTAAGTGGAATTAGGGGATAAGTAAACAGCACAGATATATTTAGTCAGAGAATGACAGGAAAGCCGAAGCCAGAGAGTCGAGAATTCAGAAGAATCAAGTTCAGGAACACTAGAGCAAGATTAGTCGTTGCATATAATTATATTCACAGCAGCCACCTTTGGCTTTGAAATGAGTGTAGAGAAAGTAGAAGGATAGAGAGATGGGTTGCTGTCAGTTGCCTCAGACAGCTGAGTCTCAGTAGGGAAGAGAAAGTGAACTTTGGAGGAGAAGAGGTGGTGCTCAACAGAGAGAAAGTTAGAGGAAAAGCCGCGAATGTTGCAGAAATGAAGAAGTGAATCAGACAGTGTTTCCAGGCATCGCGCTGGGTCGTCGCCGGGAGAGGGGAAGATGGTGGGGGCATTTATGCCCCCCCCCCCGCGGGGACTCCGAGGGTTGATTATGAGATGCTATTTTGGTTGAATTTTGAATGGGAAGTATAGTGTGTAAAGTGCATGTAGTTTGATGTTCACAGTAAGAGAAACATGTATTGGAGAGTATGCTGGCCTACTCCCTGTGTTACTGAATCACCTTGAGGCCGTTGTAACTACATTACCTGCATACAGGAGAATATTAACCCATGTGTACAGTCAGAAGCAAATGCTTTCCAACAATTCCTTTTCATCAATGTGTCTTGCCTTCTACACTTCACATTCCGATTTAAATATAAGTGTGTACCCTTTTTCCTCATTTTCATAGTTGTATACTTCATATTTCAGTTATATAAAAGTATTTCACGTACGACCTTCCATTGTCTTAATCCCCAAGAGAGTGTCGGCGGACATTTGATTGTGATAGTACAACTGACCACTTAGTATAATGTTCTGGTTCCGCCATACAACATCACTGCGTTGAGAAGTCACTAATGCCACTCTGAGGGTATGGACGCACTATGCATGCATAAACTGTTTACTCCCTTCAGTACGAGGACGTAAATTTGATTTCGTCCTTCTGTCACCAGATAATTTTGTTCCTTTCTTGGGAACAATTTCAGACTGATGGGTTGAGACACAGCCTTCAGTATTAGCTTCACTACAATCGGTTTGTTTTCACCTGATAAACATCCCTTACCCATTTCAGCTCAGTTCATGACAGTATATTCATATTGGAGGGAGTATCTGTCTAGTAACCAGCGAGATTTATTACTACTACATAACCATATCTCATCGAATGTCATGCAACCAAGCCTTAATATTTAACTTGTGTGAGTAGTCCGGTTCCGTTAGATTACACACACACACACACACACACACACACACACACACACATATATATATATATATATATATATATATATATATATATATATATATATATATATATATATATATATATATATATATATATATATATATATATATATATATATATATATATATATATATATATATATATATATATATATATATATATATGTGTGTGTGTGTGTGTGTGTGTGTGTGTGTGTGTGTGCGTGTGTGTGTGTGTGTGTGTGTGTGTGTGTGTGTATGTACGTACAGTATACAGTATACTGTATACCAAAGTGCTCTCCTAAACTACTCAAAACTGAACGTTTACGACTGCAGAAATACAACCATTTCAAACTCATGACCCCAACTTATTTTTAACTTCTTCATTGGTGCTGGAGAGGGACGCTTTCGTGGTGCGGGACGTCTGGATAATCACAGCTGCTCCCTAGTTATATAAACCTCCATCTATTCCCTCCTTACCTCTCCAAAAGGGTGCTGCTGGACTGCAAGAGAAGGACAACTACCGCCTACACACCAGGGGCTCACGTTAACATGACCCTGGGACAGCAGCAACAACAGCAACAATAACAACAACGACAACAACAACAACAACAACAATAACAATTCCTTCATTACGGAAAAATAATTTGTGTTTGATTCATGCGGCACCGGACGATGTTATTCGTCTTCGGGAGATATTTCACAATGAATGGCTTTTATACAGCCTTCCTCAATCCCTGAACTACTAATAGTTCTGCTTAAATTGGTGAAAACCTTCCACTGCCTAATTGAAACTGAATAGATTTTATCTACATGACGTAGGACTCGCCTAAGTTTGTGGCTGTGGTGTGGCCCGCACCTGTGTACAATGGTGCCACGTTTCCCCAACTTGCGATGTGAAACGGAAGCTATTTATGTACAAGGCAACACAAATACGATAAATTCAGATGAATAAAACTTACACTTGTGTATTTTGATGGATGAATCAAGAGTAATCTTATTATGCATAAAATATTTATACAGTAACACAGAAACATGGCATACATATTGTACAGTGTTGCTAAAAGAAATTGTAGTCACTTTTAATGTTTTTTAGCTTAGTTTTAGGATGGGTAATAATATTACAGTTATGGATATAAGAGAATGAGCCTGAAAAAAGAAGAAATATGCCAATATCCAAAGTAAAAGAAATAATTCATATAATTCTCGTGAGTGGCGACACTGACACCCAGTCTGGCCTAAGGTAAAGTACGTACCTCCATAGACCCAAGCATAGCTTGTACAGGTGTTGCTAGGGAAAAATGCTCACATTTACTGGCTTTTACCATAATTTTAAGGGCGAGGAATAATCATATTTATAATCATAAGCTAATATGTAGGACAAAATAGTAGGCATATGCCAATACTGAAGTAAAAAAAAAAAAAACATTATTCACTCGCGAGCGGCAACACTTCCACACCCAGTCGGTGGCCTTGATCTCAGGGGTGGTGTGGAAATGATGTCAAATTTACAATATATACAATATTATGTAAAAGAAAATATCCAAAATGTCTCTTACAATAAAAGAGAGAGAGAGAGAGAGAGAGAGAGAGAGGCAGGCAGGAGAGGGGCAAGGTAGAATGCATTGTCGGCATGACGGGGGGTGGTGGTGGTGGAGGCATTGTCAGGCTGAGAGAGAGATGGAGGAAGGGGAAAGAGAATGAATGAATGAAAATCAATCATGGTACTGCAATAACGGGTCATCTGTTGCCGTATACAAAAAATGATAAATATCACTAAATATAACAAAACCAAATTAACAAATGAAAGCACAATTATAAACAACTTTTAAAAGAATCAAAAGTACTCAGGGTGGCTCACATCTCCCGCCAGGAGAGAGAGAGAGAGAGATAACGGTATAGAAAACGTGGCAACACTGTACACAGGTGCGGGCCACACCACAGCCGCAAACTTAGGCGCGTCCTACTATAGCTTATTTTTTTTTTACCGATGACGTTATACACACACACACACACGCACACACACACACACACACACATACATACACATTATATATATATATATATATATATATATATATATATATATCATTCCTACTTCTAGTCGACTTTATTATCAATAAAAGAGTCCAATAGTAAAGCAGTGAAAATATTAATTATTTTCCACATTTCCTGTCACAGGTGTCCCTCTGAACTTAAACGGATATACTACTACTTCTTCTTCTTCTACTACTACTATTACTACTACTAGTAGTAGTAACAATAATAGTAATGATATGATAAAAAGAGGCAACAGTTCTGAAGGATTGAAAGTTAAAGAAAAAGTCGCAAGGGACACCTGCACGTCCGAAGAGAAAATTAACCTGGAATCCAATTTCTCCAATACTTGTGTGACAGGGTAGACTCAAATCATTTCCGTGTCCCCGCTCTCATACTGTAGTCGGGGATATGGCTTGGTGATGGAAGGGGCCAGCCGTCACAGTTCAAAGCCCATCTACAAATCTACAGGGTGCAGTTCACTCTCAGGCCGACTGATTGGGTCGGGGGATGACTTTACTGATAGACTTTCAATCCCATGAGGGCGTCGCTCCCTCTTAATTTGCAGCAAAGGTGAAGGGAATAGTGGATGTGTGGCAGTCGGGTAACAATGGCCTTTGGAAGTAACAGGGTGGCAACGTTAAACTGCAACATTAAAGAGGATATAAGGTTAAATATAAATGACAATTGTTCCCTCTTAGTTTGCAGCGAAGGTGAAGTGAAGAGCAGATTACGCAGTAGTCTCGTAATGATGACCTTTGCAAGTATACCAGGAGAGCAATGTTAGAGTGAAGTATTAAAGGAAAAATTGGACACAGTGTGGGTGATAGTTTCAAATCCAAGGGAAGCCGTTCCATTTTAATTTGCATGGAAGGTGAAGAGAACAGTGGATATGTAGTAGTAGGGGAAAAAAATGGGAATTCAGATAGGGTGAAAATGTCAGACAAAGAACGTTGGAGAAATGATGGAGAGTTATTTTACTGACTGTCTCTCTGTTCGAGGTTAATGGAATATGATATATAGTTGGGATGCAAGTAAAATTTAGCCCTTGAATTATGAGAGGGTGAGGATATTCAACACACTGACTTGAAAGAATGCACGAGGAATGGTTTTACGGTAAACTTCCATTCTATGACAGCTGCTTTCCATCTTAATATAGAGTGAAGATGTAAAGGATTATGAATCGGCAACTCTCACGCAACAGTGGCCCTTGGAATAAGTGGAGGTGGGAACATTAGTCAGAGAAATTATGGGGAAATGACTGATAAGGATTTTTTTTTTTTTTTAATATATCTGTACTCCGAAGGGGGAACCTTTACCTACCACATTAATCTGCAGTGAAGGTTGAGGGAATGGTGGGTATGTCATAAAAGAGACTTTGTAGTTACTTGTAGAGAAGTTATATATATATATATTAGACTTGTGGACGAGCGGTTGTTATACTTGAGTAGCTTTGTAAGTAGATAATCTTCTTTCCCATTTGTCATTTAATGACAAGGAGAGGTAAAGAATAGTATGGAACTATTTTTATTTGTCTTGGAAATATTAACAAGTCTCTCACACAGAGCGAAGTATAAAGTAGAGTCCCGGGAGCTATCTCCCTGTCTCGCTCTCTCTGTCTCTCTCTCAAGTTGCTAAGCCCTTCTCCCTGCGACCTGTCTGTTCTATGGCTAGCTTTCTTCTGAGCTCTCTTTCCTAAATTCTGGTGAAACAGGAGACGTATCACGTGTGTTCCCTGTGATTGGAAAGTTCTAGAAGCCTGTGTGTGAGTATGTGTGTATGTGTGTGTATGGTCAACAAGGCTTTGTTCACCAGGTGAATTGCTGACAACTAACTGACTGGCTACTTCGTAATCTGTCGTCAGCTTTTCCTCAGTGTAACTTGCAAGATCATTTCCCATCCCCAGGCTCGCATAGAGCTGTCTATCTATCTATTTATCTATCTATCTATTGTGATTTGTAATTATAATATGGAGTCCTAACAGGTATGTATAGTGCGACCGTTTTCATCTGGCAGAAATTCGTAACCCTTCTTAGCTTAGTTGATGGCCTGGTGTAGTCAGACTTGAGAATAAATTGCCTAGTAACCAAGGCGATCCATTCATCCCTCCTAGCCAAGGCTCAACGAATTTTACGCAACCATAACTTAGGATTAATGTTGTGGAAATGGTACAGTTCCATCAGGTGTAGGTAAAGCAGTAATAATTGTAGAGTAACACTGACCTTCAGGAATAATGGCCATAGTTTTAGTGGTTCGGAGATTTTGGAACCCTCTTCTTCAGCAATTTATTTTGCCCATTACATTTGTAAAGTATGATGATACTTGAAAAAAATAATAGAATCATAACAGAAAAAACAACTGCGGTGTATTGGGCAAAATAAATCGGAAGAATGGGGCGTGTCGAACTCTCTAAAGCCTCATAATGGGGCTTTATAACAAAATGTGACGGGGAAAGTTTAACGAAAATATCACTGATAGATTTCAGTCCAAGGAGGCGCCGTTCCCATTTAATTTGCAGAAAAATCATTAAGGGAATAATGGACCAAAATCAGCATGTAAAAATACCTATCGGAATTAAAACAAAGACTGAAATTTGGAGAACGATATGACAAAATGGTGGAGAATGATTTGCCTCTAGATCCACTTTCGTCAAAGGGAGACGCCTCTCTCTCTCTCTCTCTCTCTCTCTCTCTCTCTCTCTCTCTCTCTCTTAGCCTCTTGGAAAAGTGAAGGGAATGGTGAATAAAAATCTAGTGTAATTGAGCTTAGGTCTGTTGCGGCTTTTCACCTTTTTTCTTTTAATCCTAGACACTAGATCACCAGGTGAATTGTGGGAGGCTGTTCCTACCGCCTTTACAAAGAGACCTTCCCATTAAGTTGTGTAAATGAAGCAGGGGTGGCAAGAATATAATGAATAAACGTTATCGTACTGAAGAGATGAATTTACAGTGAAGTTATAGTGTGTAGAGGTATATGTGTAATTGTGGTAGTCTGGTAGGTAATATCGTGACATGGAACTAGGACAAGGTGAGAGTATTTAGAGACAGAAATGACGGAAATTACTGATAGACCTGTGGGAGTATCTTTACTGATGGACTTGCGGGAATTACTGTACTGACATTAGATACTATTATTGTACTCCCACGGGAGCAACTTTACCGATGGGAATTACTTTGCGACAGCCTCGTGGGAATGACTTCACTGATAGCAAATACTTTACAAATAGATCTGCGGGAATGATTTCTCTGGTAGATCTAAAGGAAAGACTTTACGGATATTACTGATGGACCTGCAGCGAATAGTTCAATGATAAACTTGAGGATTTTATTTCACAGATTCATCTACGGGAATGACTTTACTGACTGACCTGCTGGAATGACTTTACTGGTAGACCTGCTGGAATGACTTTACTGATAGACCTTCTGGAATTACAATACCAATTGACCTGCTGGAATTACTTTACTGATTGA
This sequence comes from Coenobita brevimanus, assembly GCF_032717465.1. Taxonomy (NCBI): domain Eukaryota; kingdom Metazoa; phylum Arthropoda; class Malacostraca; order Decapoda; family Coenobitidae; genus Coenobita; species Coenobita brevimanus. Next base: position 17,570,790 of record NC_137030.1, on the reverse strand, counting down.
CTTGCGAGAATGACCCTACTGACAGACCTGTGGAAATGACTACTGAGCCTTCGGTCAGAGCGGGACAGCTCCTTTGCAACCTTTTCCATCTGGTGACGTCCTTCAAACGATGTTATTTACACATTAGACTATTTCTTTTAGTTTAAGCGGTTACTTTATGAACTGGAAGAGTTGGATATAATCTTAAACAATCCCTTCACCACTAGACGTTCTCTCAGTGTTGGGAAAAAATCCTTTGGTTGTAGCCTAATAAATATGAGTGAGTTACTTTTCAGTGAAAATGAAGGGAATAGTAGGGATCCCGATTGGCAATTTGTAGCCCGAAACTGCGAAAAGCAAGAGGTGAACACAATACTGGTTTGCGGCTTCCTGCGGAGCTTTCGTTACAGGATTTCTCTATGTAGTTGGAGATATTGTCTTACCTTGCATACATCCAACACTGCCACAGTTTTGACTGACTTTACTTGCGCCGTACACTTCCGCACTTCACCCTGCCACATCTTAAACTTATTCTTTTTTTTTTAATAACAGAACAGAGGAAGGAAAAAAATAATAATAATCCATACACCAGATTACCGGCCTCCTTCATTCATAAAATATGTGTAACAGTTGGACTTCAACTGCTGTAGGTTGAATTTTGGGGAGAAACAACTCCGGGGAAGCGAGTTCCAGAGAGATGCAGTTCGGAGAATAAAAGAATTCTGATAGAAGTTCTGCAGTATGGCTGAGTGACATTCCAGTCATGAGCGCTACCAGATGCCCGTGTAGCACGAGGGAAGGCATGGAGAGGTGGCACAATGGACGCAACTTCGTCTGAGCATTTGCCATAAAAATATCTGCAAAATAATGCAAGGGAGGCAACATTCCTTCTTACTTGTAGGGTAGGTAGTTTATTCATAATAGCAAGGTTATTAATAATTCCAAGAGCTTTGTTCTGAATTTGATCTAGTTGTTTTAATGCAACATCTCCACATCCATTTCACAAGGGTGAGTAGTATTCAAGCCGAGAGCGCACATGACTTGTATTTTATAGCTAACTGCTCCTCAGTGAAGAAGTTACGGACGCTGTACAACATTTCAAGTTTCTTTGAGGCGGTTTTAGCAAGTGATCTAACATGAGGGTCCAGCTGAGGGCATTGTTAAGTGAGACGCCGAGAATTTCAATACTTTTAGAGATGGGAATATTAGTAGTATTGAGGGTAACATAAGAATCTGGCAATATCTGTCTATTAATAAATTGTATATATTTGGTTTTACTAGCATTAATTGTGACAAGGTTGTTTTGTCCCCATTCATTGATCGTAGATAAATCATATCTTACATTATTACATTATTACACTTAATACTGCCACACAGCCACACCTCGCGCTGCCGCATGTTACGCGGATCTCTTCATGCGACACTTCAGACTGCCACATCTGACACTGCCTTATCTTGCAGTGCCCCACTGCTGTATGTCACACACACATACACACATTACCCTGCTTCAGCTCAAGAACACTTCACACAGCTACACCACACAAATGCCAAAGTTCACACTTACATACCTTAGAATGTTGCACCACACACACGTAACACTTTACACCACCACTACAGCAGCACACACCTTAGAGTGCCGCACCACACACACACACTTAACACAACACCGCTACAGTGGCACACGTTACCACACTACATCCACACTTTACACTGCCATGCCTTACACTGGCATACCTTATGCACACCTCAGAACTACATCACACCCTGCAAAACTGCGGCTCTTCAAACACTGCGCCTACGGTCATTCTAAATGCGAGAAATCAAAGAAAAAAAACAACAGAAAATGAAGTCAGCGAAACAGATGTACGTAACTACAAGACAGTTCTTACTGCAGATGATCGTACCCTGGTCGTTAAGTACAGTTATGGGCATGACAGTTTTTCATATTATGTTGAGGTGGATGAAATACAAGATCACGTAACCTTTGCTTGTCATAACGGTAAGATAGTTATAGCTTGTCGATATTCACTGACTAGATAGAAGAAATGAACTAGATTCACTGACGCTCACATTAGCTGTTGGAGTAAAACATTTCACTTGGGTATTTGGCAGGTAATTATGGAGAGCACCTAGTTCTCTCAGACAAGTATTTATTGAAAATGGCTATGATTGAAATGTTTGGCATAAACTAGGATTGAAAAACTCGTGTTATGCAGTTCCCTATATATATATATATATATATATATATATATATATATATATATATATATATATATATATATATATATATATATATCATCATCATCATAATTATCCTCATGTATGACCTAATGCTATTCCCACTCTAGCAAATGAGGTGGGTACAGATTAGACACTAAAACGGTATAATTGCTTAGAACAGGAAGACGATCGCTGGGATGCTCAGCAGAAACAAGATAAGCTTCCATTTATTCTTCAGCCAAGTCTTCGTGTGACCAAGTGGTTGAAGGGTTTGTTTGGTGTCTGATATAAAGTGAATGCAGTCCTAGGCTGGGGTAGGGAACAGTGTGATAATTTTAATTTCGTTCAGAACTTCAGACAATGCTTTTCTTCCACGAGACCCAAAGATATATCACACAATGAACCAGTCCCGAGTGACAAATGTTTACAGTAGTGGCACTGTTAATTGTGCTGAAGTGGTAACATGTGAGTGTGTTTGTAACATACGAAGACTGCTGGGTCTACGGAAACCGACTGTTACTCCTATACGAGGAGTTGGAAGCATCTATCTGTTTATGGCCAGACGCCTTAATTCTGTAAGGGGTGGCCACAGACAAACTGCCTCCACGTCGCCCTGTCCTCTGCCTCTTGGCTGCCCTCCCTCCAACTCACACCCACCTCTCACGTGTATCTTATTTCTCGTCACTTCAATCTTTCATCTCATCGGTAGGCTCTCCCTCCTCATATACCCCTCTCCTAGTCAGTCTCTCATTGTCCATCCTCTATACATTGTCAACCCATCTAAAAATATTGTTCTTAATACTTTTATTCACATCCACATCAACACCACAAGTGTCCTTTACATCATCATTTGTCTGTCTGTCTCTCCATGCAATTCCACTTGCTTCTCTCATATAACTCATTTCCATTGGTCTCACTCCTGACTTGTCGGAACAATACTACTACTACTACTAATAATAATCATCATCATAATCATAATCATAATCATAATCATAATAATTAAAAAAAAAAGAATATACTCTAAAGTTGTGTGTGTGTGTGTGTGTGTGTGTGTGTGTGTGTGAGAGAGAGAGAGAGAGAGAGAGAGAGAGAGAGAGAGAGAGAGAGAGAGAGAGAGAGAACTGAACAGGGGAAGAGGGTTTAAGGGAGAATGAGATGAAGAATAGCGCAGGGGAGTAAAGAACGTTACAAAAATAACTAGAAAGCACTCAGAGAGCACATACCACCGCCAATGCCATTGCCATTAAAAAGGATCCATGTCCGTATCCGTGGAGATATTGTGTGGAATACATAGAGTCTGGATCCTCTCCCAAATTTAATCAACTGTTCCTTGACCCATGGCCCACTCTTCCACAAAATTTTATTGAAATTTATTAAGAACTTTTGGAGATATTATATATAGGATCTGGATCCGGATCCAGATCCGGATCCGCCTCCAAATTTAACCACTTCTTGCTTGGTCCATGACCCACCCGTCCACCTAATTTCACTAAAATTCATTGAGAACTTTTGGAGATATCGTTTGGACAAACAAACAGACAGACAAGCATAGGTGAATACATAACCTCCTCCAACTTCGTTGGAAGAGGTAACAAAACAAGAGAAAGGAACGAAATACACAGAAGAAAAAAAAACTGGGGGAGATGAAGGGGGACATACCGACGCCCATCAAATAAGGAGGAGAAGAAGCCGCCCAGCAAGGCACAGGAAACGTAAGTGAGTATAGAACAGGTATATTGACAGAAAATGGACATAAACATCACATGAAGAAAATGGATGTGAATACCGAGCAAGGGGTGAGTTGCAAAATAAGCAACGGGGAAATATGGTAATGCAGACTAAATTGGAGAACCATCGTCGGCTGTAGGTGGAGGGAGAAGAGCGGAGGCAGAGAGAGAGAGAGAGAGAGAGAGAGAGAGAGAGAGAGAGAGAGATTAAATAGGGAAATAGGTTTAAAGAAAATGAAATGGAGAAAGGTAATTACAAAAAGGTACCGGTAGTAGAGTTAAAGAAAGAAGGAAGAAAGGGAGCGGGGGCAGAGAGGAAAAGGAGGGTAGAGAAAAAAATGAACGAGACAAAAGGAGAAGAATGATTCTGGCACAAGTGACACTACACACAACGCAGATAGATATATAGATGGAGGGAGAGGTATATAGGTAAACAGATTAATAAGTGGATATACAGAAATAGATAAAAATGATGTGTGGAGAGAGAGAGAGAGAGAGTGAGAGAGGAGTAGCGAGGGAAAGCGAGACACTATGAATACCTCAGCTGCAGATGGTAACTGGGAGCAGTGAACGCAAGGGAAAACGAGCAGAAGAATCTTTTATATAAGTGTTATGGAGGTGTAAAAGTGCAATCTGGGGCTCATTGGTGAAAGGAGGGGAAGAAGGAGGGGTATGGAAAATAAGTGTTTGGTTAGAGGAACTCAGGTCTGGAGTTTGATAGGGAAGGACTGTGGGGCTTGAAGTGTGGGGGAATGGCAAAGGGATGGGGGCTGGCTGCAGAAAGGGTGGGGATGAGGGGTGGATGAAATGAGCGGTAGGCTGCTGGCAGGTGGATGTGTCTGGGATGGCAAAGGTAGAAAAAGGAGTATGGAGATGCAGAGTGGGTAAGGGAGGTGGGGATAATTATGCGGCCTTTTAGGGTTCCGGAAGTAGTCATGGGGAAAGCGAATAGCCTACCACAAGGAGGATAGGAGAAAGGAACAGGAGAACGAGAAGAGTAGTTGAGGGATAACTTTACGATGTGAGGAAGGGTTACCAGTTGAGGTGACGGGAGGGGTGTGGTGGTAGAAATATGAAGGGTGAGGGAATGGATTAGGGGGGTTGTGGGTGAGAGGGATATGGAACAAAGAGAGAAGGGAGCTTGAATGGATGGTAGGGATGAAGAGTGGGATAACAGGGATGAAGATTCTTAAAGGAGGATCTTTGAGGGGAGGGGGAGGGGGAGATGGGAGCTGCTGAGGGGGGGGGAGTTGAGTATGATGTGATGTGGCTGTGCGAGAGCGAAGGAAGCTGATATGAGGGGAGGTTTCAGAATGAGAGACGCGGTAGGGAGTGTGCTGGGTTGGCAGGAAGGGTGATGGTTGGGTTACTGGTGGAAGGACAGGGTAGGCTGCAAAGAAGTTAGGATTAGGGGCTTGATGAAAGACAGTATGATGCTAGAGATGGGGCTGGTGTAGAGGTGAAGAGGCTAGCTGAAGGGGCTTGGTGGGTGTGGGGTGTTGTACTCCTAGGATTGTAGTGGGGTTTAAACCGTTTGATCGGGTGTTGAATGCGAGGTTCATTGGAAGCGGAAGGGTAGGATTGAAGGTTTGGATGAAATGAAGGGTAGATCAGAGTTAAATGTAGAGTAGGAAGCAGGGGTAAGAGCTACAGACTGCTGGGAGAAGGTAATGAATGAAAAGGTTAGCCTAGAGAGTTGGAGGAATGACGGAGAGATAAATGAGTAAGATGAGCGGATAGAATAAAAGGTACTTATGGTCGGTGAAGACTGTAGAGTAGGTGGAATGGTAAAAAATGGAGTGGGCTAAGGGGAGAGAATAATAGAGGATGAGGGTAGAAACGAAAATTGCAAAAGGAGAAGGAAGGTTGAGGAAATGGATAGGAGTGTAAAGGTAAATATTAGAGAAAAAGTAGGGAAAGTAACGTGAGAGGGAGAAGGGTAATATTAGGAGAAAATGGTAGAATGGATGTAGGCAGGAGGAAGAGGGGAAAGAGGGAACAACATTAAGTAATAATGGTAGAATGGAAGAAGGGAATAGTATGAGGGAAAGGGAAGGGCAATAGTGAAAGAAAATCGTCGAATGAGATGGAACAGGGTAAGAGGAACTGAGGGGTAAAGGTGCAATTTGGAGCTCATTGCTATATGAAAGTATGTTAGAAGGGGGTACTAGGGGGCGGGCTGAGGATGATGGAGGGTGGCTGGCTGGAGAGGCAGAGGAGGGTTCAGAAATGCAGGAAGGTGGGTAAAACATGAAGGTAACTCTAGAAAGATCTCAGGCAGGAATAGAGCTGGGGTGAGGGGGAGAGAGTAGTTAGTGAGGGATGGGGAAAATTGATATGGGAAAGATTAGTGGGAGTGGAAATGGGGTCTGGGAAGGGAGGGTGGGGTTAGGGTGGGGAAGGGGGGGGAGGCTGGAGAGAAAAGAGGAGAGGTATACTATGGTAATTTGATGAGAGGCGCAAAAGGGCAAACTGATTGCCATTGCTAAGCGGGGGGAGGTGGAGAGGGAATATGGGACTGGAGGGAGGAAAGATGGAGTTAGGAGAGAGAAAACAGTGGTATATTGAAAAACATATTCGGCTCGCATTTGGAATTAATCGAGTTCGATTTTCGTCGTCGGTGAAACTGATGGAAAAAGTCTGTTTCATTCCTGTCATTATTAAATAAACTGAACAATAATGAGGACCTGCATGTAATATAGATTGTTGTAGATCGTTTGGTGGAGGAAGATTTGACTTAGATTAAACCCTTGTGCAGGAGAATGGCATTAGCTTTTTTTTTTTTTTTTTTTTTGAGCTGGGAGTGAGCTCGATGTTATGGAGAAGTGGCAAGAGAGAAAGATTAAACGAAGTAAAGGGATAAGCATTGGTTTTACTATGGTTCTTTCACTTCAGTCTGGCACAGATTATCGACCTTTTTGCAGCTTATTTCATTTAGCTTAGCGACAGAAAAAGGCAGTACAGTGGGTCTACATTCTCTTCTCAGCGCTCCCTCTTGGAAACGCTAAGAAGAGAATGTAGTATAAATCTGCTTAGCAACTAGGCAGTCAAGATGTTGGTAGGTAAGGGAAGACAGCAGGGGAGGGAGAGCGGAATATCTAGATGGAAGAGGAATATGGTAGGTGAGGGGAGACAGTGAGGGAGGATGACAGAGAGAAGAGAGCTAGAGGGTGAGGGATGTGGATGAGTAAGGGGAAAGAGAGAGGGCAGAGAAGAGTGAAAGGCAGTTGCAGAGTAAGGGGAGGAAGAGAAGGAGGTAAGGAGAAGCAGAGGAGCAGGTAAGGGGAAGCAGAGGACCAGGTAAGGGGAAGCAGAGAAGGGAAGTAAGGGAGCTGGAAATCATGGCATGGAGAGAGGGCAATGGATAGAGGAAGGGAGAAGCGGGGAAATGAAAAGGGTTTTGTGGCGGCTTTGGGTGTCGTCTTAAGAATGGGTGTTTTGTGTGTGTGTGTGTGTGTGTGTTGCTGGGTATGTATGTATAAGAGTATCTGTCTGTCTGTCTGTCTGTCTGTATGTATGTATGTATGTGGGTGTGAGAACGCTTGTGTTAACTGTAGAAATAGGTGGAAGGGACAGAGGAGGGTGGCGCATGAGGCAACCAACCGAAGCACCAAAGCTAACAATTTAAAAGCCCCCCTAAACCAATCACCCAGGAACGTACTCACCTGGGCTTAGGAGACTCACTACCACCTCTTCTGCACCTACATTTATTTATTGGTTTATTTATTTATTTCTTTTATCATAATACATTTTAACTATTTGCTCCTGCCATACGCATTTTAAAATCTGTTCACTTGCTTAGAAGACTCGCAGCCACCTCTTCAGCTCCCATATTCCTTTTTAGTATCATGATTATTTATGTATTTATTTTTTTATATATTCATTTATTTTCAGCTTAGTACATTTTAGGCATTCACCCATTCAGTCCGATGATGTACTTTATATTGTATTCCTGCTGTCTGTGGGTAATTTTATTCAGCCTAGGATCGACTTTTGGGAATCTCTGGGTTAGATGCAGCCTCCAGTAAAGGCTTCTTTACTAGAAGTCTCTCGTAGCTTGAATAAAATTGTCTCCAGTTCGCATAGATGATTACTATAATAAGTCATTGGACTGAAAGTTTAAAGTATGTTGCAGTCTTATGTATTTCACTCTTCCTGCAGGCTGACCATGTTATTTGACTTCGATAACACAACTCCCAATAAGAGGATGAAAGCCATGAAACATCGAAAGACAAAATAGGAGATGAAGAGCATAGTCCACTGCAGCAAGGGATTAACTGACTGATAGTAAAAAGACAACTTTTTAAAAACATCTGAATTAATTATTGTGAGAAAATGTATGGTATATATGTGATCTGCTTACACTTAAACCCATTGCCTAGGAAGTCGTGTTCATTTTATTTTCTCAGTCTCTATGGCAATGTGTTCAGATCAGGGGAGATATTTGAACTAGAGGAATTAAATGAAGCTTTTACTAATCTCCTTCAACACAAGAAGTCTTTCCTGGGTTGAACAAAATCGTTTAAAGGCAACAAGAATAATTTTATAAATTATATCATGGTGCTGAAGAAAGTATAAGAAAAGAAAGCTGTACTTAGGGTACCAGCTTTACCCAGTGTGTTAATTTTTCTCATGGTCTGACATTTGGTTGAATTTGTCATCATCATTCATCATCACATCATCGTCGTTGGCATCGATATGGTAGTTTGTGCGCTGTATTTTCTTTTCCTGCCAGAAAGAGTAACTCTTACGCATGGGAAAGAATTAATCGCAATTTTACTTGCAAGTTAACGTCCAATTTTTGAGTACTCGAGTAATCATAGTTAGTTGGTAATATAATATTTCACTAGCTAGCCGGTGATGATAATTGAATGTCTACTGTATGTACTGGACAGATAGATAGACATATAGATAGATACGGTATATATGTTAGGAAATATGTGTAACCAGTGATTTCATGAAATCCCTAGGGAATTCGTGAAATGAGTTTAAATTAAGGTGGGTTAATTAAGGTTAGGTTAATTTAGGCCGCGGTTAGGGTAGGCTGGGATAATCTAGGTTAAGTTTTGGTTACATTAGGCTACGTTACTTTGGATAGGTTAGATTGGGTTAGTTTATATGAATGATAAATTATGTTAAGCGTTCAAAATAAATTAACCTATCCTTGCTAACCTAGCCTAACCTAACCTAAACTTAACGTAAATTATCCAGCCTAACCTAATCACAGTCTAAATTAACCTACCCTTAATTAACGCATCGTTATTTAAACTCAGTTCACGAATTCCTTAGGTATTGCATGATATCATTGATTATACAAATACCTCTTAACATATATATGTATATTATATGATAATAAAATGTGTTTGTTCAGACAAAGGTATTATAAACAAACACATGTACGAATATCAAATGGTGATATACATCCATCTTGATCTGTGACACATCTACCAACCTGCCCATACAAACACCGCTCATCCACCCCCCAACACACACACACACACACACACACACACACACACACACACACACACACACACATCAAACGAAAACAAATGCACTAGAGGATAACAACGTAAGGGACCATTCCCACGTTGACTGAAACAAACACGCACATACACACACACATTTCCAGCATCGGTGCTAAACACACAAACACCACACACAAGAATCCAAGCAACATGTTTTTCACCGTCTGGGCCCAGTCAAGCACCACTCTTGTTTGTTTTCTTAGGCTCCTTTTGACTTGGTGGGAGGTTTAGTGAGGTCGGAGGGGTTCGTTAGAGAGAGGGGGAGAGGAGGGGGGACCTAAAAAGATAGGAAGGGGAAAGGGATTGGGAGAGGGCGTAGGGGAAAGAAAGTTGGAGAGAGAGGAGGAAAAAATAAAAAAAATAAATAAAAGGAAAACGTAAGAAAGAGAGGGAAGAAAATGGAAAAAGAAAAGGAGTAAGAAGCGAGAGGGAGGAAGAAGAGAGACGAAGAGGAAAAAGAGAAGGGAGTGAAGAGGAAAAGAGATAGGGAGGAGTAAAGGGGGGTGAATGACCTGAAGTGAAAGCTTGACGGGGTAAGCAGAGGATAAGGAGAGGAGAGGGGGAGGGGGATAAGAGAAAGGGAAGAATTGCTCTGTTAAGTTTAATGACTGGGCACGTCATGAATGGTTACGTCAAGAATCACTACTTTCTTTTTCTGATATCAAGGATCATATTCTACTATGAAAGATTTAAGTTTTGCTTCCAAAATAATTTTTCCATCCAGTTTTGAGTGTTCGAAATTTGTTTCTTTCAGATCCACAGTACTCTACGTCAAGAAATGCGCTTTAAAGACTTACCATATTAGGTTCTGCTGTATCAAAATTGACGACATGTTACGGCAAGATTTATTTCGTCATAATTCGAGATTTACTACGTTATGAGTCAAGATCTGGTAAGTCAAAATTCAGGACTTTCCACACCAGAATTTGTTTTCTCATGATTTCTATGTGTCATCAATCCATCATTGTTATCTGGAGCTCTGTGGTCCGGGGCTAGGCTTCTGAGTCCAAATATTTTAAAGTGAATGACCAGTCGCTCTTCCCTGAGGTACTTTGTGCAAGAAATAAATCCCAACCACCACACTCATGTAATAATCCCTTATGGACCACATGCTATTGGAGCGAATTGAAACACCAGACAACAAACCATCTATATTTTATTTCCACCCAACATAGTACTCGTATAATTATGGTGTCCTGGCTTACATAAAACCATCTCAATGGCCACTCAGTGTAAAGTCACTCGAAGGCAGGACTGCGTCATGTGAGTGGAATCCTACGTCAAGCCAAGATTTGCTAACGATATTTTCTCGTGTGTCAACCAACGCTTTGTCAGATTTTGAGAAAAGAAAAAACTGCTACGCCAAGAATCAAAATCTCGGTTATAAGAGTTTCTGCGTCTGACATTATTACGTCAAGAATTTATACCTCGCTGACTCCACGTTACGATTCGCTGCGCCAAGCCTTACTACGTCAAGAATTAGTACGTCTATGTCTCCACTTTACGATTTGCTGTGTCAAACATTACTACATCAAGAATTAGTTCGTCTATGTCTCCACGTTACGATTTGCTGTGTCAAACATTACTACGTCAAGAATTAGTTCGTCTATGTCTCCACGTTACGATTTGCTGTGTCAAACATTACTACGTCAAGAATTGTTCGTCTATGTCTCCACGTTACGATTTGCTGCGTCAAACATTACTACGTCAAGAAACAAAACATGCTGCATTATACCTGCCCTCCTGCCTTTAAGTTTCATTTTACCTTCCCTGTCTGTTGCCTCTGTGACTACTGTAAATATTTTTCTTGCATCAACGTTGGTAAAGGACGTTAGCTGTGTATAAGCACTGATAAAGGGGTGTGAGAGAGAGAGAGAGAGAGAGAGAGAGAGAGAGAGAGAGAGAGAATCTCTCTCTCTCTCTCATGTACAAAGCTGTAGACAGATAGAGACAGATAGACAGATAGATAGATAGGTAAACGGATATAGATAAACAGATAGGAAGATAAATTGATAAACTGATAGATAGATAGATTAAATGATACAGATAGACAGATAAACTGATATAGATAGGTAGATAGGAGATAAACAGATAGATGGATAAAATGATATAGATAAATTGATAGACTGATATAGATCTATAGATAGATAGATAGACAGATATACTCGTATGCATGTGTTCTGTACTACCACCCTTCTGACACCACTTCGACCTTATGACACTTCGGCTCTGACGCCACCTCACATCCACCTCCCGACACATCCGACTCCTTCCTTCCAGTTCGGTTCCTCAGCAAACTCGGCGCCAATCAACTTTTATTTTACGAACGTTTTATAAATATTGGGAGAGGGCCGAACCGAAAGATGGCCCTGGGCTTTTTTTTGGGGGGAGGGGAGATGTTTTATCCTGAGAGAGAGAGAGAGAGAGAGAGACAGACAGACAGACAGACAGACAGGCAGAAAAACAGACAGACAGACAGATGGGGAAGGAGAATCATGTACAGGAAGGATGCATATATAAATGCACAAAACAGACAGACAGGTAGATTGAAAGATTTATAGACCAATACAAAAACAGAAAGACAGACAGATAAATATATAAAAAATTACACAGACAAAGAAATACACGAAATACCGATAAAGAGATAAAGAGACAGAAATAGCAAGGGTGACATACAGATAGACAGAAAAAGACGTGCACAAACTGACAGACAGACACAAACCATTAGACAGATGCAGAAAAACAGACGGACAGACAGACGTAGACAGGCAGATAGACACGCCGACAGACCAAGACGGAGTTAGCGAAAGAGCCAGACCACAGAGAGGAGAAAGAAATGGAGTTGGAAAAAGGGAAAAATGATAGAGTAATCAGAAAAGCAAAATTTAGTTGAGAGAAAAAGAACGCAATCGAGGGAGAAACGAGGATAAAGAAAGAGGAGAGAGAGAAAAAGAAGTCGAGGATTAAAGATGGTAGAGTGGGGAAGGGATAAGGTGAGTGGTGAAGAAGGTAGGGTCAGGGAGGGGAAGGGTGAGTAAGGGTAGGGCGAGCGAGGATAGGGTGAAGGAAGGTAGGGTGAGTGAGGGGTAAGGTAAGGAAGGAACAGGGTGAGAGATGGGTAGAGTGAGGGAGTTTTATGGTGAATGAGGGTAGGGTGTAGGTGAGACAAGGTATTGGAGGGATGGTGAGAGGTAGGCAAGAACAGGGGCAGTGTGAGGGAGGGTAGCGTGAGGCGGTTAGAGTAAGGTAACGGAAAGGTAGGATGAGGAAAGGTAGAGTGAGGGAAGGCAGGGTGAAAGAGGGGTAAGGTGAGGGAGGAACAGGTTAGAGTGGGGTAGTGTGGAGGAGAGACGGATTCAGGGAGGAGTAGGGTGATGGTGTGGGAGGATGACAGAGGGATAGACTTAGCAGAGGTAGCGTGAGTGAGGGGCAGGGGGTGGGAGGGCCAGAGAGAAAGCGGAATATGATGAGGGAGGAGAAGGATGATGAAGTGGTAATGTGAGGAGTACGTACACACACACACACACACACACACACACACACACACACACACACACACACACACACACACACTGCCGCTACACCACACACGACACTCACCCCTACACCGTACCGCCTGAAGACCTACTACCAATAAACAAGGCTCCACAGTATTGTACCACACCTATTGGCCACCTATTTAACACATAAACAAAAGAGCGTTGTTTTACTTCATATCAAACTTTAGATACATAACATTATCAGTTCAGTCGACTATTAGTATAAAACAGACCAATTAGATATTAACTTAGATGCAAAACTAGAGAAAAACGGGCAAACTGCTTCATAACTTAATATTATCTACAAAAATACAAGTAAAACAAGCACATTCTTCATTTATATCAAATCTATTTTTAAAATTCGTATAGTAAAACAGTAGTTCTAGTAACATTATATTTAATTTTCATTTAAAAGTGCGAGGAAGTAAGTATGGCTGTGGCTGAGAAGAGACGTGCATATGAAGTGTGGCTGCAGAGGAAGGATGAGGTGTCATATGAGAGGTATAAGGAAAAGAGAAATAGGGCGAGAAGGGCTGTGCGTGATGCTAAAGAGGCAGCAGATGAGAGGTGGGGTAGGCGGCTGATTGAAATTTTTCAACAGAATAAGAAAATGTTCTGGAAGGAGGTTAAAAGGGTGCCAAAGGGAGAGTCTGGGAAGGAAGAGCGAGTAAAAGCAGAGGATGGAAAGATGTTAACTGAGATGGATGCAGTAAGGATGAGATGGGCAGAGTATTTTGAAAAATTGTTAAATGTAGAGGAGGAAATGATGGCTGAGTTTGTGGTGGATGCAAGGATGCAAGGAATAAATGTGTTGAGAGAGTTGAATGATTCTTTGATCATGAAAGAGGAAGTGGAGAAGGCAGTAATGGAGATGAAAACAGGGAAAGCTGCAGGTATGGATGGGTGTGCTGTGGAATGCCTGAAGGGTGGTGGAGTGACTATTGTTGGCTGGTTAGTAAGATTGTTGAATGTATGCTTTGTGAAAGGTATGGTGCCATTTGACTGGGCAAGTGTTTGTGTGGTTCCGTTGTATAAAGGTAAGGGTGATAAGTATGAATTTACTGGCTTTAGGTGTATAAGTCTGTTGAGTGTTGTAGGTAAGGTGTATGGCAGAGTGTTAATTATGAAAGTTGGAGAGGGTACAGAGGGAGTGATTGGTGATGAGCACTGTGGCTTTAGGAGAGGGAGGGGATGCGTGGATCAGGTGTTCACTGTGAGACAAGTGTGTGAATAGTATTTAGCGAAAGGCAAAGATGTGTTTTGGGCATTCATGGATTTAGAGAAAGCGTATGATAGAACTGATAGGAAGGCTTTGTGGACTGTTTTAAGATTGTATGGACTTGATGGTAGGTTACTAAAAGGGATGAAAAGTTTTTATGTAAACCCTCTCACGCACGAAAAAGTTTCAGTAAGTTTTCCGGTGCCCGATTTTTCTGTGAAGCCTCCCGACCTGGCTGCCGGCACGCGGCAAATAACACGTATTCTCTCCTTATTTTCGCCACCCAAACATCAATATACTGCCATGAAACCTATGTCATCTTATTCGTCGATGTTTGTTCTACCTGATAAGCACCACAAAAAAAAAAAAAAAAAAACAGGAAAACACGAATAAAACAACGTCAGGTGGCCGTGAATAAAATTTTACTACGTCACATTCACTTCCCAGCATCACCATTCGAATGTTTTCCATCAAACAGGAAAAACTTATTAGATGTTTTGATAGAGAATTTCATCTGCTTTCTAAAGAGACAAATCCGGTGTTGATACGATTTGTAGTTTTCGAGAAAATAGCCAAAAACTGAAAGCCATTTTTGAAAAAAAATCAAGGAGCTCTAAAACTTCAATTTTCTCGCACATGTTATGTTTTTATTGCATAATATTATGCAGAATATCACCAGCTTTCTAATGATCTAATACTGGTTTCGATACGCCTCACAGTTCTCGAGTAAATCGCCAAAAACGACTGGGAACTCACGTCCATAAGTCTCTCGTGATGCGCGCACAGCATACGCAATATTCCCGCCTACGTAACAACGAATTCTTATCATAGATATTACATTGTTATGTCGTATACATACGTAGAATTTACTGTTCTTTATCATGGTTCTTATAGGAAATCGATACGTTGAATAGTTTTCGAGCAATTGGCCGACAAAGTGAGAAAACTCTTCCGAACGCTTTCGACTTTATCAAAACAGTCTGTTCCCCCAACTTTTCCAACAGAAAATGCTCCCAGAGGCTTATATTCTGCAAATGAACATACGTAGAATTACTGCACTTTATCATGGTTCTTATGGGAAATCGATACGTCCAATAGTTTTGGAGTAATTGGACGACAAACATAGAATACTCTTCCTCACCTACATGCAAGATAAAAAAATATTCTTTCTCTGCCCCACCCACGGCTACATACTATCGCTCGTTACGTTTTATTATTTTCTTTTATTACTCAAAGTATACACTTAAAATATCATAAGGTTTTTGATAGTGCTGTCAGAAACTCGACATGACCAGTAGTCTATTTGCTAGGTACTGATACTGAAGCTGAACTTTCTTCCATCTCATATGTGTGTATGGAAAAAATATTACTTATTTGTGTAAAAAATATTGAACTATAGAAATAGGTCAATATACAGACAACAAAATACAGATAACTCACTTCCTCCAGAGGTGCTGAGATGCTGGCAGTTGCTTGAAGATGAGGAGTTATGTAGTGTGTGAGCATGTGCGTGTGTGGGTGAGCGTGTGCGTGTGTGGGTGAGTGCTTGTGTCTGTGGCTGTGGTGTATTTCCTTCTCTCCTTGCGATTCATTTGCCTAAAACACGTGCATGCACACAATAGATTTCTCCACAAACATTCACTGCATGACATACGTATGTATATGTGGCTGTGGCATATTTCTTGTCTCTGACACTTGCGCTTTGTTTTAGCTAAGTCAGTCAATGCATGAAATAATTCTTTGTGAACACTCGCTGCGACTCTATTGTATTGGCACACACCACACTCCTTCACGAACACCTGTAGCATGTTTGATGTATATTCCACACAATTCCATACGCATTTTCACTATCAGAACCACAATAATTCCATCCCTAAATACTTTTAATTCTTCCTTCCCAACTATGAAAACTGTACGTGATGCCCGCCCCATTCCACACTATGGTTCCATAATTTCACAATGCCAGCCACAACATCTTTCACACAAAATACAGTTTAGGCATTGGCTTCATTATATAGGTATTTGTAATCACGCCATAGGGCCTTAGGGAGGGCGAGAGGTGAAACCCCGCAACAGTGAACACGCATATCGGCTCTAAGCCTAACGCTTGATAACAGACACAATTCCTTTTCGTGACATATTTCTATGTTCCATGGACAATATCACATACAAATATGTTCACAAATATTACATTATCACACTGAGTCCATAGGGGCTTCAGCTCAGGCAGGAGGGGGAGAATTAGTAGGAGTTTAAAGGGACAGTACACCCAACGTAACCTCACCTCCTGGCTGCTTGGAAGAGACTGAGGTATATCGCTATATGCTGGGCCTCGTGAGGCAGCTCAGTGTTGCCAATGCCTTACCATTGGAAAGTGCTGTACTCTCTACAATGCGTCAAAATTTGACGGGATTTTGCCAAAAACTTAATTTTTGGCTAATTTTTTTGTACTTAGGAACACGATTTGAGTGACTGATCATCTTTAAAACAATCAACATGGAACGCGAATAGCGTGACTGACACTGAGAGGGTAAATAGTAGAGCGTGTGTAAGAATGGGAAATGCTGTGAATGATTGGTTTCCCTTGAGAGTGGGGCTGCGACAGGGATGAGTGATGTTGCCGTGGTTGTTTAATATTTATATGGATGGTGTTGTAAGGGAGGTGAATGCAAGAGTTTTAGGTGCAGGTCTGAGCCTGGTGAATGTTGATGGTGGAGAGTGGAATCTGAAGCAGTTGCTGTTTGCAGACGATACTGCACTGGTGGCTGATTCAGAGGAGAGATTGAGACAGTTGGTAGAGGAGTGTGGAAGGGTGTGTGAAAGGAGGAAATTGAAAGTAAATGAGAATAAGAGTAAAATGATGAAGTGTACAAGGTTGGTAGATGGTAGGGGGATGAATATAGTTTTGAATGGTGAGTTGCTTGAGGAGGTAGTTTTAAATATTTAGGGTCACATGTTGCTGTGGATGGTAGAATAGATGCAGAAGTGAAATTTTAGAATAAATGAAGTAGGTAAGGTGCTGGGAGGAATGAAAAAAGTGTTTAGATGTCGTTTGCTTACAATGGATGTAAAGAGAAGGTTGTATGAGGGTGTTGTGGTACTGACTGCATTATATGAACAAGCCTACACCATTTCTATCCTTAATGACCTAGAGCTGCTTGTACAGCACCCTACCCGTATCCCTGACTGCCTTGGAGAGAGTTCCAACATACTTGATTTCTTCCTTACAACTAATCCTTCTGCTTACACTGTTAATCTTTTCTCTCTGTTGGGCTCCTCCAATCACAACCTTATCACCTTAACCTGTCCTATCGCTCAGATAAGGATTGTGGACCCTCCAAAGAAACGTCGTCTGTGGCACTTTGGAGCTGCAGCTTGGGAGGCCCTCAGGCAGTACTTCTTTGATTTTCCCTGGAATGATTATTGCTTCCATGGCCGGGAGCCATCTGGGTGTGCCTTGCTCATTACGGAGGATATTCTCTCTTGCATGGAAGCATACATTCCTTTCTCATATCCTTTGACTAATGCACGAAAGCCTTGGTTTAATCATGCTTGTTCTAATGCTGTTTGCAACAAGGAGAGGGCCAATAAAAGTTACCGGAGCCAACCCACCCCTGAATCACATCTTTTATACGTTTCTGCCCGGAATCGTGCTAAGTCTCTTCTTCGCTTTGCTAAAAATAATTTCATCTGTACAAAATGCTCTCAACTCTCTAACTCGAATTCTTCCTGCTCTTTCTGGCACCTTGCCAAAAACCTTTCTAACAACTTTACATCATCATCCTTCCCTCCTGTTTTCTATTCTAATGGCTCTGTAGCTATTTCTTCTACTGATAAAGCAGATCTCTTCGCTCAGACTTTCTCCTCCAATTCCACCTTAGACGATTCTGGCGCTGTTCCTCCATCACTTCCCCCCTCTGACTTCCTCATGGCTAACATTAAAATTTCTTCAGCTGATGTATTTTCTGCCATTGCTGGACTCAATATTAATAAGGCATATGGGCCTGATGGAGTCCCTCCTGTTGTTCTCAAGAACTGTGCTTCTGTGCTAACACCCTGCCTAGGCAAACTCTTTCACCTACGTCTATCAACTTGTACCTTTCCTTCTTGTTGGAAGTTTGCTCTCATTTAGCCAGTCCCAAAGAAGGGTGACCATTCCCAATTCTCTAACTATCGCCCAATTGCTTTAACACCCTGTATCTCAAAAGTTTTCGAGTCTATTCTTAATAGAAAAATTTTAAAGCATCTTTCCTATCACAACCTTCTTTCTGATCATCAGTATGGGTTCCGTCAGGGATGGTCCACAGGGAATCTTCTCACCTACCTTTCAGACTCCTGGTCATCCTCCTTTCAGGACTTTGGGGAAAGCTTTGCCATAGCACTTGACATCTCAAAGGCTTTCAATCGAGTCTGGCATAAATCTTTAATTTCCAAACTGCCCCCTTACGGTTTCTATCCTTCTATCTGTGTCTTCATCTTTAGCTTCCTTTCTGGACGTTCTATAGCCGCTGTTGTAGGCGGCCATCGTTCTTCTCCTAGATCTAAACAGTGGTGTTCCTTAGGGCTCTGTCCTATCACCAACTCTCTTCCTTTTATTCATCAATGGCCTTCTAAGCTGTATATCTAACCCTATCCACTCATATGCTGATGACTCCACCCTTCACCTTTCCATTCGATTCCCGCAATGTCCATCTCAGCAGTTACTTCAACAAACAAGGGATGAGGCTATGGCACACCTAATATCTGACTTAGTCCGTATCTCTGACTGGGGTAAAAATAATCTGGTTGTTTTTAATGCATCAAAGACTCGGTTTTTCACCTATCAACCCGTCAAAATCTTCCACAGGTATACCCACTAATGTTTAATAATATTCAGCTTAATCCTGCATCATCCTTGAGCATGCTTGGTGTTTCATTTACTCGGGATTTATCTTGGAAAGATCATATTACATCTCTTGTAAAATCTGCTTCCAAGAGATTGGGTATGCTAAGCCGACTCCATTCCTTCTTTACCCCTGCACAGTTGTTGACTCTATACAGGGGTTCTATTCTCCCCTGTGTGGAGTGCAACTCTCATGGTGTGGGGAGGATCCCCACATACAGCTCTTCTCAATAGGATGGAGCAAAAGGCTTTTCTTCTCATTAACTCTCCTCCTCTTACTGACTTCCTTCAACCTCTGTCTCTTCACTGCACTGTTGAATCTTTATCTCTTTTCTATTGCTACTTCAATGGTCACTGCTCCTCTGAACTGTCTTCATGCATTCCTCCACCTCTACAACGGGTGCGTAGCACCCGTCTAGCAGCAAACGCTCATCCCTTTTCTGTCCAACTCTCTAATGCAAGAGTTCCTGCTTCCTATGATCTCCAGTCTTTCAAATGCAGTGTGTCCAGGCAACTCGAAATGATCGGATCTTGAATTTGGCTCTCTCTTTTATTTTGTTTGGCTCTCTCTTTTATTTTGTTTTTCTCTTGGAAGGAACAGTTTTGCTGTCTCGTTGCCTTTGGTTCCTTCGTCCTCACATAAAAAAAAAAAATATGGGTGTAGCAGAGAGGAAAAGTTTGAATGTAATGGAGATGAGGTGTCTGAGGAGTATGTGTGGAGTGATGCTTATGGATCGAGTGCGAAATGATGAAATGCGATGGAGAACTGGAGTTGTGCGGGAGATGGCTGGTAGAGTTGAGCAGAGGGTGTTGCAATGGTTTGGGCATATGGAGAGAATGGATAATGAGCGATTGGTGAAAAAAACAACTAGATTTGATGTGAGAGGTGTAAGGCTGAGAAGGAGACCACGAATAGGATGGATGGACAGTGTGAAGAGAGCCTTGGATGCGAGAGGGATGTCTGTTGAGCAAGGAAGAGTGGCTGTTCATGACAGAAATAAATGGAGAGAAACTGTGAACGAATAAATGATGACGCGGCCCTGAGGGGATATACTCCCGCATTTGGTCTGATCAGCTAGTCAGGTCAGGTGCGGGTAAGGGGATGGGTCTATTATGATGTGGCAGGGGTAAACCAGCTCTGCTGTCGGGCCCTGCTGCGGATGTCACTGATTGCACTGCGCAGTTGACCCTTGTGGGGTATGGTGAGGTGAGGATCTGTCCCTTCTCCCCTTTGGGGCTAAGATGAGAATGAATGTGTTTGAATGGATGAGTAAATGGGGAGTGTGTCGTCCTGTCCCGGCTACCTCCCTTTCCTTGGGGGAAGCAA
The DNA here is from genome assembly GCF_032717465.1 of Coenobita brevimanus. Lineage (NCBI taxonomy): Eukaryota > Metazoa > Arthropoda > Malacostraca > Decapoda > Coenobitidae > Coenobita > Coenobita brevimanus. The sequence goes on along the minus strand of NC_137030.1, from coordinate 17,550,369 downwards.
CCTAGGTATATAGATAGATAGAGATTACTTATCATTAGACGGACTTAAGCTAATTTCCATTCCTTATACAGAAGAGAGAGAGAGAGAGAGAGAGAGAGAGAGAGAGAGAGAGAGAGAGAGAGAGAGAGAGAGAGAGAGAAATGTTGGAAATACAGTTAGTTCACCACTAAAATGTTTTATTTCCCACAGGAAGGAGCAAGACGATAGTAAAAGTAATGGACAAAATTTTATCTGATTGACCATTATTGGATGTGAAGGGCAGCCAGGTTCTGAGGTCTTAAGAAACGACTTTAAATAGATGTGAAATTCCTTGATTGCATCTGAAATAACGTGAGGACGTATGAAGCGTTTGAGGACGTATGAAGCGTTCACTGAAAGTACATGCCAGAGGGGAAGAGATTGTTGTGGGTGTATTCCAGCGTGGCTTATAGGGCGAAGTCACACAGCCCCTGAGTAGCGCGACGATTAAAAACGATCCACTTATAACCTAACTTCCAAATAAAACTGAGAGAATACGCTGGGGGATGAATTAAATGAAAGCGAGCGAACGAGATTTACAGATATAGGAAGATCCATAGACAGACAGAATGAGATAGACAAAGATTCCGATCAGATTGCAGGTAAGCAAAATCTTCAACACATTCCAAACATGTTGAAATGAGAACGTAACTACGAGGTCGACACTTCCAGCTAAGAGAAAAACCTGAAACTTGACCTGCTCCTCTTTCATTTTTTCCATTCGCAGCCACTCACTCTGTTAATTAATTTACTCAACTTTAAAACTCCAGAACCTCTACCAAAACAGCTCTTAATTCTGTTACGCAGTTTTCCCGGCCTCCTACCCCCTCCTACCCACCCAACCCATCACCTTTACCCTCCACATTCACAGTCTCAGTAAGATACTATGTATCTATCTCTCTATCTATAAATCTATATATCTATCTGTCCCTTTATCCACAGATAGACAGACAAATAGACAGGGGAATAGATCTGCTCCCTAAGTACTGTTGCCAGTTCTGTATTAATACACAAATGTTACACCCATATAGAGCGTTTTTTTTTTTCTGGGTTCAGGGGGGAAAAGGCGTCCTCGAAATGAAGTGGTTAAAAGCAGTGGCAGGTAAGTCCATCTGCCTGATTTTTTTTTTGGGGGTGGGGAGGGGAGAACACATGATGTCATCCAGCAAGTCGTCCTCTGGGTGAAGGAGTTAGCCACTGTCGTCCGATGACCTATACTTCACATTTGCTTTTAGAAAATTTTATTAAATTTAGGATAAACGTTTCCAGCTGGAGGAACTAGTCACAGCCAGCATGAACCCATTCACTAATAGAGATTTATCCTAAGATGAACTAAATCGTCTGGTGACATCAAGAATAAAGAATAAATCTATCATAGGACTGAAGAGGCATAGGATATTTTATACACTGGGATCTATTTATTATCTGATGCTCCATTCTGTGAGGGGTGGCCTGGGCAAAAAGTGTCTCTAGGCATCTCTGTCTATAATAAGTAACACCTCCCCGCCCTCCTCCAACGACGCATCTCCCCCCACCCACCCATCACCCATTAACCTCCATGCATCTACCCTTATCCATCAATTAATTTCTCCACACTTACACCACCCACCCCGCCCTTCCTCACAGCTACTCGAATCCGCCTCTTAATGTCCCACATCTACCTTCAGCCATTCCTTAACCTCCCCACATCTACCCCCACCTATCCCTTAACCTCCTCACATCCACATCACCCACTCCTCCCTTCCCCATATCTATTCCTAACCACCGTGTACCTTCCCGCCTCTACCCGTCCCTTAACCTCCACATATCTACCTCACCCACCCTGCTTTGCACAGTCTCACCTACAACACCAAGAACCAAGAAGCGGTGCTAAGGCACAACAAACCCGTCCCCGGCAATCATTTTGGTGCTGACGTGTAAAAACGACAGGATATCTAGTCAAAGATGTCACATATCAAATTTGGAGCAAATTGGGTAAAAACTGACGATTTTACGACCATCTGAAAATTCAGGTCCAACCCACCTGACACTGATCCCCTACCGCTAACTGGGGAGGAGACCACCATGATGTAATGAGGCATGTTATAGGACGTAGATTTGAAAGATACACCTTTAGGTTTTGGTTTCATGTTGATATGTGGAATTTGAAAGGAGTTATTCCGAAAAGCGATTTTTTGAGAAAACATTTTTGGGCCTACAGCCTGTGGCTTGGCCCAGTTTGGCCTAAAATTAATCAGGTAATCAGAACGTCATAGCCCATTATCCCTGTAATTCTTAGCAAACTTGCACCGGTCGTTTTTGCGTAAAGTTGTTAACAGACAGACAGACAGACAAACAGAGTGAAAACTAATCCCGTCCCAGAACCCTTCAGGGGCGGGGACAGGTAAAAAGTGAAAAATGCTCTGAAAAATCCTAAGGCACTCATAGGTACTGAAATTAATTCTACCATACATGCAGTGGTTAGCTAGAGAAATACAGGTTAATAAAAGCATTTTGGAGTTAAGGGTCTCTATTTTCTTATGTTAGATGGTGCTTTAATTAACCATTTTGCTAGGCATACCAGTCATAGCAACATTCTAGGAAAATATAATAAGTCACAAACAATTTAAACGCTAAAACTCAGTTCTTTTGAGGTGTAGGAGCCTACGTCTAAGCTCTTTTCTCTTCATTTACCGGTTAATTATTTGAGTCTTTCATAAAATGCATTAAATAGTTTGTCTAGTAACCAGAATATACTGTAAGGTAAAGAGTAGTACATAGAAAACGAGCGTATTTTGAGCGTAAGATAAAACCATCTGGGATGTTGCAGTAATCATTGTCTGTGATGGCAGAGTGTTTCCCCAGATGTGCAGCGATATTTTTGTGATAGGCTGTACACCCGTCAAAAAAATATAAAGTATCATTAGGCATGGAGTCGATCCCAGGCTTTTCGGGCATTGTTACCCGACCTGAGCCTGTATGGTTGGTACCCCTACAGTCGCGGCCTGTAGGCATCAATGGGTTCATCTGTTCTCGAGGAATGTGAATTCAACGAGGCTTCATATAATATATTAGGCTAATCGGAGGCCATGTCGTAACTGTAAAAGAAGGGACAGGCTGCATGCATGGCACGATGACTGACTGCTGCGACTGGGACAGGGGGTGTGCTAGAAGGGGTTGGAAATAAAACGCACAGGTGCTTCTCTCTCTTAATTTTCCTATTTCTTACTCACTACAATGCGTTTGGAACTCTTGGTTAGAGGAATGGGTTACGGAATACTTTTTGATATTTATGTATATAAATATAATGATGATGGTGATGATGTTTATTATTATTATTATTATTATTATTTTTATTATTGTTATTTTTATTATTATCATTATTATTACGAGCGAGTGAGAGCAGCGAGCGAAACAATGTTTACGTTCAGCTGAGAAATGTGCAGCCCGACACGACCCAGCCCGGCCCAACATGACCATCCTGACAGCCATGGTTTTTGGAGGCTAAAAACTTTCCACTGTCTGAGATAGAAGAGAGACACTTTCAGCAGGTAGTAGACATATTCAGTAAAATTTGTTTTTAGCTGTACATTTACTCATGAGACCAAAGAAATCCCTTGGAATCCCAGCTTTCCAAGGGAATGTACCGAGGGCTTCAACCGGCATGCCCCTCTATGAAATCATATTAATAAGATTTCCTGCTGTAACACTGTGTTTTCTAGCATGAATTCTAACAATTAAATATCGGCCCATAATTTTGCATGAATAGGATAGGAGGTGAAATCAGCAAGAGTAATCTCTTATTTTGGGGTTATATCATTTGATCAATAGCCAAACGTTTACAGACGCAGTTCGTCAACAAGGCAAGTCAGGAGCGGAAAAAAGAACATTGCGCATGTGATAAATGCTACAGCGCCTCGCTACATGCACATCCAGAGAGAAAATGTGAGAGGTAAAACTTGAGAAAGTAAATATTTTAGTTCAATGATTCTTCTGTTATTGTTCAACTACCTCATTAAAAATTCTCAAAGATTACAATACGATGAAATTATGATGATAGGCATTGTATATTTTTTGGCCTACATCCTGGGGCTTGGCCCAGTTTGGCCCAAAATTACTCAGGTGATCAGAACGTCACAGCCCATCATCCCAGTAATTCTTGGCAAACTTACACCAGTCGTTTTTGCGTAAAGTTGTTAACAGACAGACAGACAGACAAACAGAGTGAAAACTAATCCCGTCCCAGAACCCTTCAGGGGCGGGGACGGGTAAAAAGTGAAAAATGCTCTGAAAAATCCTAAGGCACTCATAGGTACTGAAATTAACTCTACCATACATGCAGTGGTTAGCTAGAGAAATACAAATTAATAAAAGTATTTTGGAGTTAAGGGTCTCTATTTTCTTATGTTAGATGGTGCTTTAATTAACCATTTTGCTAGGCATACCAGTCATAGCAACATTCTAGGAAAATATAATAAGTCACAAACAATTTAAACGCTAAAACTCAGTTCTTTTGAGGTGTAGGAGCCCACATCTAAGCTTTTTCCCTTCAGCTACCGGTTAATTATTTGAGTCTTTCATAAAATGCATTAAATAGTTTGTCCAGTAACCAGAATATAAGGTAAAGTGTAGTACACAGAAAACAAGAGTATTTTGAGCGTAAGGTAAAATCATCTGGGATGTTGCAGTAATCATTGTCTGTGATGGCAGAGTGTTTCCCCAGATGTGCAGCGATATTTTTGTGATAGGCTGTACACCCGTCAAAAAAATATAAAGTATCATTAGGCATGGAGTCGATCCCAGGCTTTTCGGGCATTGTTACCCGACCTGAGCCTGTATGGTTGGTACCCCTACAGTCGCGGCCTGTAGGCATCAATGGGTTCATCTGTTCTCGAGGAATGTGAATTCAACGAGGCTTCATATAATATATTAGGCTAATCGGAGGCCATGTCGTAACTGTAAAAGAAGGGACAGGCTGCATGCATGGCACGATGACTGACTGCTGCGACTGGGACAGGGGGTGTGCTAGAAGGGGTTGGAAATAAAACGCACAGGTGCTTCTCTCTCTTAATTTTCCTATTTCTTACTCACTACAATGCGTTTGGAACTCTTGGTTAGAGGAATGGGTTACGGAATACTTTTAGATATTTATGTATAATATAATGATGATGGTGATGATGTTTATTATTATTATTATTATTATTATTATTATTATTATTTTTATTATTGTTATTTTTATTATTATCATTATTGTTACGAGCAAGCGAGAGCAGCGAGCAAAGCAATGTTTACGTTCAGCTGAGAAATGTGCAGCCCGACACGACCCAGCCCGGCCCAACATGACCAGCCTGACAGCCATTGTTTTTGGAGGCTAAAAACTTTCCACTTTCTGAGATAGAAGAGAGATACTTCAGCAGGTAGTAGATACATTCAGTAAAATTTGTTTTTAGCTGTACATTTACTCATGAGACCAAAGAAATCCCTTGGAATCCCAGCTTTCCAAGGGAATGTACCGAGGTATTCAACTGACCACTATGAAATCATATTAATAAGATTTCCTGCTGTAACACTGTGTTTTCTAGCATGAATTCTAACAATTAAATATCGGCCCATAATTTTGCATGAATAGGATAGGAGGTGAAATCAGCAAGAGTAATCTCTTCATTTTGGGGTTATATCATCTAATCAAAAGCCAAACGTTTACAGACGCAGTTCGTCAACAAGGCAAGTCAGGAGCGGAGAAATGAACATTGCGCGTGTGATAAATGCTACAGCGCCTCGCTACTTGCACATCCAGAGAGAAAACGTGAGAGAGAAAACTTGAGAAAGTAAATATTTTAGCTCAATGATTCTTCTGTTATTGTTCAACTACCTCATTAATAATTCTCAAAGTTTACAATAAGATGAAATTATGATGATAGGTATTGTACAAAGGCTCGCTCGCTCGTCACGCACTCACATAGCGCACTTTACTGGTTATTATTACAGTAGTAGTAGTAGTAGCAGTAGCAATAGTATTTTTATCACTATCATCATTATTGTTAATGTAATACTGTAGTGGTAGTACTAGTAGTAGCAGTATCAGCAGTGTCATTATTTTTTTTTTATTGATATTGGTGGTACTGGTATATGTAATATTTTTTGTTTATTTTAACATTTTTATTACAGTGCATGTCCTACTGGCTTCCATGTGTTGACAGGTCTTATTTGTGATGTTTCGAAACAGTTCCATTAACTGTATCAGAGCATTGTTGTATTCACTCGCCTGTGGATTCTGTATACATTAGGCTGTATTTCTGAACGTCTCTTTACAACAGACGCCTACAGCTTTATGGAGTTCTTCCTATGCTGAAAGGATCTAATAGAAGATCCCTGGATCATCGTCTGCCCACTCCCACCCCCGTTGCCAGTTGTTATGATATGGAAAAACTGGAGCACCAACTGTTAACGAAGCTCTGGGAATCATATCAGCCACCTCGTCTTGTTTCAAAATGGACCATCTGAAAATTTCATTTATTTTTTTTTTACGGGTGTACATCAATTATAATTCCCGCAACTACCAAACGACGTGAAGGCTACACGTTGTAACGCATGGCTGGCACTGTGGATGAAACAGCTGCGGCGTCGACCGGGGAGCCAAACCTACTTTTATTTCCCTGCAGCTAGCTGTGGGAAGGCCTCTGGTCCTACCCTGGGGAAGCACTGCCTACCACAAGGGGACGCTGGATCCGTAGACGGTGATTGTTTCGCCCTGTACCTGTAAGACGGCTCCATATAAGCGGTTGTTTACTTGTGGTCGACGGGTATATTATGCCAGACAGACCAAGGCCAAAGATCAGGAGCAACTACCAAATAATTTCATTTAACTTAAGGGAGACGTCTTGTGATGAAGGGATTTGGAAACTATATATTCCCCTGGTTTACTATAAAAAATCTTTCCTCTGCGTGATAATACTGTCAGGATGTAGAAGAGACAATAAAAAAAATGAAGATAGTACAAATAAAATAATAATTTGACCATTTCAGAGAAGTGGTTGATTTTCTCCATTCCCAGAGCCTCATTCAAATTACTCACTCTCCCATAAATATATTTCACACACACACACACACACACACACACACACACACACACACACACACACACACACACACACACACACACACAAATCAGCTCTTACAGGTTCCAGTAATTCTGAACAAACTTGTATACAGACAGTTCAGTCTTCTGAACTATATACGAAAAGTTTATATGCCCCACTCTTCCTCATAATTATTTCCTCTTTCATCAGCATCGTTCTTAATTATTAGCATTATTCTCTTTTTTCTAATATTTTTCCCTCGCTGGGAAAGATAAGTTGTCTGAAACGTCACAAGTTCTCTACTTGGCTGAGGTAAGGAATAGGTTAATGAAATGAATATGGTAAAAAAAGAAAAAAAGAGCAGATTTTCCACAGGACCTGGCAGCCTATGCCCAGAGTCGGTCACATAAAAAAAAAAATAAATAAATAAAAAACACTCCCTCTAATACAGGTTCTGGATGAGACATCCCGAGCATTGACTCAGTAATGTCAACGTGGTGACATGCTAATGTACGAGTATGGACGACGTAGGAGGACTGTTGTGCGTCAAGGTACGGACTATCTAATCTATGCCCAAAATAGGAGACATTTGATACATCGGTACAAGAGGTAAAAAAAAAAAGTCATATTGGTTACACCATTTCTAACTTAGTCAGCACAAGCAAGCTCCCTTGATACCTTCAGACTGATTACAATTTCTATCTTTTCATTTGGCAACTGGTAGACACTTATTATTTCAGATTAGGAGAGTACTGAGAGAGCTAATGTAATCAAGAAGGATCGCCTCGAGTGCAACACCCTCACCCATCAGTCATACGACTGAACATTTAACTTTCCCTGTGACGATTACATTCTACTGATTTCTGAAAATAATAGAAGAATTATTTCAATCATGTCTCACTCTTACCCCTCCACCAGATATCAACCAGATCAATTTGAAAGTGAACTGACCTTGCTCTGTGACCCTGATAGTTGACCTTACCCTGCGACCTTGACTTTGACTCCTCTTAAAATCGAATCCTTCACCTTTACCTTACCCAAAAGTTTCCCACAAAGTACGGTGAAAATCAAACACAGGCTATCTTAAGTTTACCCTGCCATCTGACCTTGACCTTGACCTTGACCTTTGAACTACTGTTCTCATACATTTTCTGGGTGCAAGCAACTTTTCCCCCATATGTTTGTTTTTTTCCGCTTCGGTATTTTTTTCCTCCTGCCCTCAACTTTTAACCAGTGTACACAACCTTCCTTCCAGGAGCGCGTGACTTTTTTCCATAATGTAACTTTTCTTTAAGTTTTCCTCGCACAGTTGACTTTTTTCCTACAGTTCTACTTTTAAGTCCCCCGCATGAGACTTTATCTCCAAGTCCGAGCCCAGAACATTTTGTCATACGTTCAAGACTTTTAACTGTGCATATGACTTTCTTCCCCGGGGATGTAACTTTTTTCCGTGCTCGCATAATCTTCCACTCACGTATGAACTCTCCCTCCCCCCTCCAGTTTTTTTCCCCATGTGTGCAAGACTTTACCCTACTCGCACCCTGCTTGTGTCTTGGTTTGCCTGTGTGTGCCCTCTATTTTGGTAACTACAGCACTGAGCTGGCTAACACACAAACTTTCATATTGTAGCCGTTTCAAAAAACACTGAGCAATTACACAGGTGGTCTGAAATTAAGTAGGGATCACAATTTATTATTTACTCGTATTTGTTACAGAAATGTTTAGTCTTGTCAAATTTTCTGAGTAGCCCTGTATTTCTCATTTATTTGAGCATGGCAAGGATTTTCTCCTGAATTATTCGGTGTTTATAAATGTAAAAAACAACTATCATATTTATTTATATTTAAGTTTGTTACACGAAAGAGTAGTCCCTGGTGACGTTTATCCTCTAGTCACATTCCAATACTATTTTATGCCATAACCCAGTGAATGAACACCTGGCGGGAGCTGCGCTGCAGAATTATTTATAGTACGAAAAACAGTAACATCAGACGCTCAAGTTCACCAATACTTGCGTTTAGAGTTTATAGTACGGTCCTTAATAACAATAGGTTTTGGAGTTTGTACTTGCACGGGAACTCTTCCCGCCGAGTGTAGCTCCCGTGCGTTCCACTGGCCCGCACTTGGGGCTTGGAGGGCAATCTGACTTAGGCCACCCTAGAGAAAGGGAGAGTCGTTGCCTGTACGTATCAGAATAAATATCAATTTGGCCTCGCTGTTTCCGTTTCCCTTCTGGTTCTCATCCTAACAATAGGGCAATAATCATTACCTTGCAAGTCGGCAAAGTCTGACAGGAAAATTCCAATGAACAGTCAATGGAGACCAACGTAGGAACGATAACAAATAAAGTGCCATTTTGTATATGAAAATGTGTCGGCTCCCCAGTAGTCAGAAGAACGATGTCCAGGTTCTGAATCAAAGATGCCAGATCACTCCAGGAGTTATAAAGAGTACCAGCCCACAAAGCATGACGCCAGGTCACCTAGGAGAACAAGTTGCCTAGGAAGGTGACGTCTGAAGTGATCAATATCGGCACGTGAGACAGGTACAGAGGGTGGTACGTAGAGGGAACAAATTATGTAAGTCCTCTCCAGGAGTAACTCAATGGCCACGCCTGTAGGGGGGACTGTACATAAAAAGAAGTTAATGGGATATTTGTGAATCACACGTGGAAGGTGTGTGCAAGACATTCACAAAAGAAATATGTCCAGCATGTGATGTGGTGTGTGGGGTGAAGAGAAGACGGAAGGGGGTGCAAGGAACAGCATGGTGGAATGAAGAGGTAAGGCAGGCTGTGGCACAAAAGAAGAAAGCATGCAATGAATGGATGAGAAATAGGGGCGTGGAAGAAGTTGAGAGGCGGAAGAGAGAGTTATATGTAGAAAAGAAGAGAGGTGAAAAGATTTGTAAGAGAGAGTAAGAAGGGCGTGGATGAGGAATTTGGAAGGAGTTTGAATGTCAAGTTGAGGGAATGTAAGAAAATGTTCTGGAGAGAGGTGAAGAGAGTAAGACAGGGGGGCAGTGAAGTTAGTAGGGGAGTGAAATATAAAAATGGTAGATTACTAGTGGAGAAGGGAGAAGTGAGCAGATGGAGAAAACACTTTAAGGAATTGTTGAACATAGAAAATGGAAGTAATGCAAGTATAAGTGGCTGGGGAATGGCTGGGAGAAGGAGGGAGGTGAGGAGAGAGGGAGAAATCAGTAGGATAGAAGTTGTGGAGGCAATGAAAAAAGTCAAATTTGGGAAAGCCCCAGGAATTAATGGAGTGTGTGGTGAATGCTGAAGCTTGGGGGAGAGATAGTAGTAGAATGGATTTGGAAGATGTGCAGATTGGCCTGGGAGGAAGGTAGAGTCCCGACAGATTGGAAGTCAGGTAAAATTATTCCCTTATACAAAGGAAAAGGAGAAAAAGAAGTGTGTGGTAATCATAGGGGCATTTGTCTTCTTAGTGTAACAGGAAAAGTGTATGGTAGGATACGTATTGACAGAGTTAGGGAAATAACAGATAATTTGTTGGAGATGATCAGGAAGGTTTTAGGAAGGGAAGAGGTTGTGTAGATCAGATATTCATTCTTAGATCTTTAGTGGAAAAGTTTCTAGACAAGGGAAAGAAGTTGTATGTGGCCTTCATGGATTTTGAGAAAGCATATAACAGTGTGGATAGACAAGGATTGTGGAAAATATTAAGAATATATGGAGTAGATGGGAAGTTGTTGAATGCTGTGAAGAGTATGTATGACGGTGCTAAGGCTGCAGTGCGTGTGGATGGTGAACTGAGTGAATTTTTCCCTTTGAAAGTTGGGTTGAAACAGGGATGTGTCATGTCTCCATGGTTGTTCAGTCTTTACATTGATGGGGTAATAAAAGAGATACAAGGTAGGGCAGTATATGTTGGAGTGGCCCTAGTGAGAGAGGGTAGTGTTTGAAAACTCCCTGTGCTGTTGTTTGTAGATGATACTGTATTGTTAAATGAAGACGAAGGGGAGCTTCAAGGTTTGGTGGATGAGCTTGGGAAAAAGTGTTAGAAACGGAATCTAAAGGTGAAGGCAGGGAAGGGTAAAGTGATGGTCTTTGAGAGAGGTGAAGTCAGTGAATGTACAGTGATGTTGGATGGTGAGGAAATGGAAAGTGTGAGTACGTTTAACTACTTGGGGAGTGTGATGAGTAAGGATGGAAGTCTGGAGGGTGAAGTGCTTGAAAGGGTACAGCAAGGAAGAAAGGTTGCTGGTTCCTTGAAAGCAGTGATAAGAAACAGGGAAGTGAACATGGAAGTGAAAAAGAAACTACATGACAGTACTGTGATACCAACTCTAACGTTTGGAAGTGAACCTTGGACGTTGTTGGAAGAACACAAGTCAAGAGTGAGAGCAGTGGTAATGAGTTATTTAAGAGGAGCCTGTAGAGTCACATGGAGAGATAGGCTGACAAATGAGGATATAAAAAAGCGTTGTGGTGTGGATGTGGATGTGATAGGAAGCGTTAGGAGGAACACACTGAGGTGGTTTTGCCATGTGGAGAGGATGGAGGGTGAGATTGATTGATTGATTGAAAATAATTAAAAAGTGGCGGCGCACCTGCCAGGGTCATATGCCGCCGGACACGAAAGTAAAAGGTGCAGCTAAATAAAAAAATGCATATTCAAAATAAAGTTAAAATCTGTTAGTAGGAATAAAACACTGAAAATAATAAAAGCATAATTTATAAAATATCAATTACTTATAAAAGTGGAAGGAGGCCTGCCTCCTGAAGAAAACTAAAAACATCACTAAAATCGCTAGAGGCTTCACCGAGCACTGAGGACAAACAGTAGGCACCACCTGCCCCCTTATGCCTATGGAGGAATCTCTGACGCAGGTCCCCCAGACTCAGACACTCGACCAGCAAGTGACAGACAGTAAGGGGAACAAGGCAGTCATCACAGTACGGTTGAGTCTCACCACCCATGAGGAACCCATGTGTAAGCCGAGAATGGCCAATACGAAGCCTAGCAAGAGCCACCTCCAATCACCGAGACATGGAGGGAAGAACTCTTGGCACAACGACTCTGAAAGATTTCTTTCATTTTATTATGAGAAACAACATCCCAGTGTCTCTGCCAACACGTACCAACTGCGTACCGCAGGTAAGGTGTTACATCTGAAGCAGGAAGGGGGTAGTCGGTTGGGGGCTGTTGAGAAGACGCAGTTTTAGCTAAAGTATCTGCCCTCTCATTGCCCACCGCACCTACATGTGCGGGAACCCAACAGAAGTTCACATGGTGGCCACGATGGCCAAGAAGAAAAAGCCACTCTAAAATTGATAAAATCAATGGATGGGATGCATTAAAAGACTCCAATGCAGACAGAGCACTACGTGAGTCACTATAAATCACAAAAACGGATTCGGGGAGAGTAAAAATGATTTTAAGAGCATATAAAGTTGCAGTCAGCTCTGCCGTATACACTGAAGTAATGCAAGGAAGGCTACCGCCCCTACTAAAGGAGGGGAAAACAACACCAAATCCTACTTCAGTATCAGTCTTAGACCGTCAGTATAGACGGGGACAGAACCCTCATGAATAGAGGCATGTTCTAAAAAGAGAAAGAGGGACATCTGAGAGGGAAGCAAGTCCATTTTTTCAACACCGGACCTACAAAACGTCACATGAGGGAGTAGCCAAAAACCCACCCTAGGGATCCGATGTGGACAAATTGTCAATCTCGGGACAGAGAGGGCTAACATAACAGACCGGACCCTGTAACCAAATGACTTGGGGAAATTAGGACGGGTGTCATAAGCAGAAGATTGGGAATCCTGGGAGACAGTGGCACGAGAAACTGAGTCTGGAATGCGGTGAAGACGATACCAACACCTCATCATTAGCGACTGGCATCGCAAATCCAAGGGGAGTACACCAGCATCTACTAATAAACTTGTAATCGGGGATGATCTGAATGCCCCGGTTGCCAGACGTACACCAGCATGATGCACAGAATTTTACAACTGGAGACAGGCATCTGTTGCAGAGGAGTAAACCTCACATCCATATTCAAGTTTAGGAAGAATAAGAGACCTATGCAAGAGGAGCAGGGTCTGACGGTCAGCATCCCAAGAGGTATGAGCTAAAACCTTCAAAAGACTCAAAGCTTTAAGACAAGCCACCTTAACAGAGTGAATATGAGAAACCCAGGTTAGTCGTCTATCAAATAAAAGGCCCAGAAACCGCTTCTGGGTCTGGGTGGACCTCACAAAGACAACAAAAATGCATAGCCACTTTCTTTGTTAAAGAAAACCGGAAACCGCGAGATTCTGCCCAGTCAGAAATTCTATTAAGGGCAAGCTGCAACTTCCTCTCTATCAGAGACATTCTAGATGCGGTGAAGGATATTGAGAGGTCAACGACATATAATGATCCTCGTACACCGTCAGGAAGTACACTGTTAACGGCTACAGCAAACAGAGTAACACTTAGGATACTCCCTTGTGGTACTCCGTCTTCTAGTTCACGGGCATTTGAAAGCACTCCTCCCACTCTGACCCTTAAAAAAAGGTTAGATAAAAACTGTTGGATAAAAATAGGCAAGCGCCCATGAAGACCAAACTTATGAAGGGAAAGTAAAATGCCATGATGCCAAGCACTGTCATATGCCTTCTCCAGATCAAAGAAAACTGTGACCTGGTGTTGTTTAGTGGAGAAAGCCTCACAAACAGAAGATTCCAAGGTCAGCAGTGCATCAAAGGTAGATCGCATTTTTCGAAAACCATACTGGGCAAGGGATAATAAGTCACCTCTCTCCAAAAAACCACACAAGCCTAACATTGACCATCTTTTCCAGAACTTTACATATACATGACGTTAGAGAAATAGGCCGATAATTCGTTGCCTGTAGGTGGTCCTTACCTGGTTTGGGGATGGGGATAACCACAGCAACACTCCAACAAGCCGGAAACTCCCCAGAACACCAGATCGTTTTATACAGTGAAAGCAAAAACAAAAGGGACTCATCAGACAGGTGATGTAGAAAGGCATAAGGAATATCATCATAACCAGGAGAAGAATCATGGCACTGAGACAGAGCTGCCTGGAGTTCAGAAATTGAAAATGGACCATTGTAAGGCTCTCCCTCAGCAGAGGCAAAACTGAGACCACGAGACTCTAGGCACCGACGGTGGCAAGCCAAAGGCGTATCTGCGTTCCTCTGGGACACACTGGCAAAATGTTCAGCAAGCAACTCTGCAACAGCAAAAGGATCAGCCATAGTTCCACCTGCTGCAGATAAAACGGGAGGAGATGGAACAGTAAATTTCCCTGAAATTTTCCTTACCCGGTTCCACAGCTGGGTGATGGAAGTCCTTGAATTGATGGAGGAAACATATCTTTTCCAGGATGAACGCCTGGCCACCTTTAAAACCCCCCTCATATGAGCTCGTGCCCTCTGATATGCTATCATATACTGAGGATCCCCACGGTGATGACGAAGTCGAGAGAATGCGACTCGTTTGGCTCTCACTGCGGAACTGCACTCAGAGTTCCACCAAGGAACCGAACGTTTAGGAAACTGACCCTTCATTTTTGGAATAGATAATCGGGCTGCTGAGTGCAACACTTTATTGAAATATGACACTGCCTCACTAAGCCAGCCAAATTCATTGACAGAAAGGGAAATAGAACTTAATTCCCTGAAACGTGGCCAGTCAGCCTTATCCAGAAGCCAGCGAGGAAGACGTGGCTGAGGTCCACCTGCACCAGCAGTTAAGAGTAAAGGAAAATGGTCGCTGCCATACAGGTCTGGCAACACATCCCAGTTAAAATCTAAAACAGCATCAGCTGAACATAAGGAGAAATCAATGGCATTAAAAGTTCCTGTCTGGCTATGGAAATAAGTCATTTTATTGGAGTTTAAAATGCCCAACTCCTCATGTTCCACTTCAGAGGCCAGCATTACACCCCGAGGGTTGGCCTCACTGTTACCCCATAGTGGATGGTGTCCATTCATATCTCCTAGTAATAGAAAGGGAGAAGGAAGGCCATGAATAAGGCGTTCCAGATCTGCCCTTTCAACAGTAGCGCTGGGAGGAAGATAAAGACTGCAAACTGTATACTGCCGACGTAAAAACATCCGGACAACAACTGCCTGCAGGGGACCAGAAACATCAAGATGACTATATGGAATATCCTGGCGGAGGAAGATAGCAGTCCCTCCATGACGACCTTGGCTTGGCACAGGATCAGAATAAAAAGCATTGTAGCCAGAAGGACCGGGAGGAACAGCCTCACCAACCATGGTCTCCTGGATACACATGCATAAAGGAGTAAATTGAGAAACTAGATGACACAGTTCCTCATAGTTGGCACGTAAACCTCGACAATTCCGCTGGGTGATACAACCCATAGTGAAAGCGAAATTTATGATTAAGTTCGGGACTGTACACCTCCTGACATATGAGCGGGTTTGGAATGATGCTTAGGAAGGCCCTTGGGAAGAGAGTGCCCAGCACCAGGAACCCGCACCCTATGTCGAGCATCCGTGGACAAACGTGAGGACGAGGAAGAGGAAAATTTTCCAACACTCTTCCTCTGAGGTGGAGTAACATTCGGCTTGGAAAGTGGCTTGGAGGCCGCCTTGGGTGATATGGGACGGCCAGTGCCTCTGTTAAAAGCCCCAGAAATGGAAAGAGTGTCAACGGGATTCGAACCCTGTAAGGATGACTTTGTACTTTTCAGAACTAAAGCACCAACGGTTTCTCCAACACTATCTCCAGGCGGGGACTTGACCACAGGTGAACCACCAGCTGCATCTTCCACCTGGCTAGACCCCTCAGCCTCTGAGGCAGAGGGAACAAGAGAGAGGGCAATACAAAGTTCGACAACAGAGACCTTGGGTGGCCGGTTGTCAGGCTCTGAGGACTCTGACGAGTTATGGTGACGTTTACTGGGTACAGAAGGAGCCTTGTGCATACTGGACAAGACAGGATGAGTTAAAGCAACATGTACATCCGCCACCACCACAGAAGTGCGCAAACCGTCAGCTTCTGAAGTGGAAGTAGGAACAGTTGGAGCCATGGGTGGGCGTGAAACATTCTCACATATACTAGTAATTTCAGGGGTAATATCCGTCAAGTCACTAGTTGGGAAAGTGGTCACTGTAAAGGGTCGTGGCAACTTCTGGGTCACAGTACGACATAGAGGTGCCCCTGAAAGGGCAGAAGCATACGTAACTCCAGGCTGAAAGAAGAGAGTGTTAGGACTCCATATTATAATTACAAATCATAATAGATAGATAGATAAATAGATAGATAGAGAGACAGATAGAAGCAGGAAGTCGGATGATGAGAAGGTACTGTGTCTGCAAGAATTGAGCAATGCTAAACATGCTTACATACTCTTAACTCAAGGAATGCTTTATAGGCACACGACAGCGCCTACTGACCATACACACACATACACACATACTCACACACAGGCTTCTAGAACTTTCCAATCACAGGGAACACACGTGATACGTCTCCTGTTTCACCAGAATTTAGGAAAGAGAGCTCAGAAGGAAGCTAGCCATAGAACAGACAGGTCGCAGGGAGAAGGGCTTAGCAACTTGGGAGAGAGAGAGAGAGAGAGAGAGAGAGAGAGAGAGAGCGAGACAGGGAGACAGGGACTCTACTCATACTCACTCGTGAGTGAGAGACTTGTTAATATTTCCAAGACAAATAAAAATAGTCCCATACTCTTCTTTACCTCTCCTGTCATTGCACGACAAATGGGAAAGAAGATTATCTACTTACAAAGCTACTCAAGTATAACAACCGCTCGTCCACAAGTCTAATATATATATAACTCCACTAAAAGTAACTACAAAAATTTTTATGACATTTGGTGGCAGCGGTGGGATACGAACCTCGTCTACGAATCAACAGTGAATTCCTACAAAATATCAAGATTGAAAACAAAAAAATACCTCTCACAACCAGCTCCTGACAGTTCTCTCCAACCAGCCCCCTCCGTCTCCCCGATCATCACGCTGATGTAGAGGTGAAGAGGTCACAGGACGCCTTGCAAGTAGTTTAACAATATACTGATACAAACAATCTTGAAATTTCTATGACGAACCAACGAACTACAACTATCTACACTCAACTACAAGTAACAACTCTACGAGTCGTCTGTATAATCTTCTACACGCACCTACAAGTAGCGGCAGTCTTCATCCTACAACGAGTAAATCACAAGAAAAAAGGACCACGAATACCTCGAGGAAGAAAAACGGAACAAACAAACGAAGGGTGAGACACGACTCATAACTCATCCAACTCATTCATCTTCACTCAAGTTACTCATCGCTACTCATTCACTCACCACAGCTACCAGTGTGGGAAGTCGACGTCATCACGCGTGCTTGCTGAAAAGACGCCACGTCAGTCAACTCACCACCTGCACCACCACTCACACCATTCCCACCACGGTAAAAATTAGTGAGTTACATTGTTACTTCATTTATACAATACACAGTGATAGACAATAAGCTTCTGCACAAACATATAAAACGTGCTGTATAGTTACAGCTTAAATACACATACTACAGTTATCTGCATAACTCAAACACTAAATAATCACCAACGATAAATATTCTACACTGTATATATTCATTCATTTATTATAACATTTATTTACTATCAACGAGTGTTACCATTTATACCTACATAAAATACGTGTTTCATACATACAGCTATACATTATTATATCTACAAAGTGATAAAGAAAATATACCATCACAGTTACTCAGTGAGCGATTAAAAGAACTGTATTAAACATTTATTAATTAAAGCTACCTAGTGGAAACATATAAATTAAGTTACAAGGTAATCTAGAAAAAAAAAATGGCCAACACAAATGACGTTAGCAAGAATGAACATCTTCAACACAATCGTGAAGACAATGATTTTCACAGTGCTGACACACATATTACCCACGATAGGTACAAGTGAACAACAAGTCAGTGTATATAGTTAATACTGTATATAGTGTATATATATATATATTTTTTTTTATATAAAACAACAAAATATGGGACTATATAATATCATTTTCAGCAATACCTGTGCAATATAAACTAAATTTTAAAAAAATATCCCAAGGAAATTAGCCAGCAATTATGCAACCTCGAGCAACACCGAAAAAACGTAGACAAACGAAGAAAAACAAACTATAGATAATCAATACATACAAAAAAAAAGAAAGAAAGAAAGAAAGAAAAAGTAAGAAAGAAAAAAGAGAGAAATAGAGTAAGATCACATAACAAACGAATGAAAATAAGTGTAAGTGTTACTACAAATGCCAAAATACCACATAAACTACAAACAAAAAAGCAAACGGTTGTCTCCACAAGCTAGTGGTATGGCACATCATATCATCGACCGCAGCATATGTTAGGACTGCAGTTATTACAATTATGTAACGACAAACGATTGCATTATGTTACACTTGGTACAATTATGTAACTACAAACGATATGTAACAATTATGTAACGACAAACGATTGCATTATGTTACACTTCCTACAATTATGTAACTACAAACGATATGTAACAATTATGTAATTACAAACGACTGCATTATGTTACACTTGCTACAATTATGTAACTACAAACAATATGTACCATTTATGTAACATTTGCATTAACAAGATGTAACTTTTATGTAACTTTAACTACAATTATGTAACTACAAACAATATGTACCATTTATGTAACGACAAACGATTGCATTATGTTACACTTTGCCACTTATGTAACAGTTGCATTAACAAAATGTAACTACAAGGCCAACACAATTATGCATTACCATAATATTTTGTAACAATTCATAAAATGTTACAATTATGTATTACCACAATGTTAGTACAATATTAAAATTCATACAACTATAGCACAATTCTGTATTACCAGTATCATCATACAAGTTAGGTGAAATATTAGACATTACTAAAGTGATAACCCAATGTGTAATGTATAACCTAGCAGTATTACCATTGCACAATTATATGTGTATGTCTGTTATACATACACATCTTACAAAATGTATACAACATGTTTAAAATGTAATATTACTGAATAATCACTATTTACTATAAATATTATATGTATACAATATTATAATCAATATTATGTACTAATAGATTAGCATGTGTCAATGATAATTGCTGTCGGAGGTCCTTCAGCTGCATGGACCGAGCATATGTTAGGACTCCATATTATAATTACAAATCATAATAGATAGATAGATAAATAGATAGATAGAGAGACAGATAGAAGCAGGAAGTCGGATAATGGGAAGGTACTGTGTCTGCAAGAATCGAGCAATGCTAAACATGCTTACACACTCTTAACTCAAGGAATGCTTTATAGGCACACGACAGCGCCTACTGACCATACACACACATACACACATACTCACACACAGGCTTCTAGAACTTTCCAATCACAGGGAACACACGTGATACGTCTCCTGTTTCACCAGAATTTAGGAAAGAGAGCTCAGAAGGAAGCTAGCCATAGAACAGACAGGTCGCAGGGAGAAGGGCTTAGCAACTTGGGAGAGAGAGAGAGAGAGAGAGAGAGAGAGAGAGAGAGAGAGAGAGCGAGACAGGGAGACAGGGACTCTACTCACTCGTGAGTGAGAGACCTGTTAGTATTTCCAAGACTAATAAAAATAGTCCCATACTATTCTTTACCTCTCCTGTCATTGCACGACAAATGGGAAAGAAGATTATCTACTTACAAAGCTACTCAAGTATAACAACCACTCGTCCACAAGTCTAATATATATATAACTCCACTACAAGTAACTACAAAGTTTTTTATGACAAGAGTCTGGGCCCTCCTCTTTGCTTCCGAAAAAGAAACCTTCTCACGTGTGTGAATGCTCAGAACCTCCTTTTCAAGGCAGTAGCGAGGACAGTTTTTTGAAGATACAGCATGAGGACCCCCGCAGTGATAGCATTTAAGGGGTCCTGGACAATCACCGGTATGACTCGATTCACCACAGGAGATACAGACACCAGGAAGGCCAGCCAGTGCACGCCGACAAAATTTGCTTACATGTCCATACCCCTGACACTGGAAACACTGCCTTGGATTCGGAACATAAGGCTTCACAGGCAGAGAGAGCCAAGCAAGTTTCACGGAAGCAGGCAAAGGTAAGCGTTCAAAAGTCAGAAACAGCATCGGAGTTGGGGTCAGAACACCATCGATCTTCTTCTGTACCTAGTCAACCTTTACAACACCATAAGACCGTTCTTCTAGTAACTGTGATTCAGGGTATCGGAGGAGGTCCCAGGAGTAAATGACCCCCTTACACTGGTTAAAAGTGCCATGAGGTGTACAGGATACACTGTGACCGGAAACGGAGGTCAGAGTCTGGAGACGTGAATTCTCTTCTGGGGAGGAAACCTCAATTAGGAGGCTACCATCCCCTTGGGTGGATATTACTGGTTCACGGCCACAGGCAGACACAATGGCACGGTACAGATTAAATATGTCCATATCCAGCACTGAGCCACCTGCAGAGGATTTCAGCAC